>NC_056739.1:981261267-981433767 GCF_019279795.1 Protopterus annectens | reverse complement strand
CAGATGAGAAGAGGGAAAGGATGGAGAGAAATGGTACTGCAGCATTGATCTTCTTGAAAATCTACAATTATGATAAGTTGTCTCTACAACTGTACTGTGTTCATTGTACTCAGTGTTCAACTACTAAGTCTTGGGAAGATTATCAAAGCTTCTTTACTGGGGAGGTTGGAAAGAGTTCTGGGCCAGAGACAGAAAATGGTAGTTTTTGTTGAAGGTGTATACAGAGGAACATATAGCTGCTTCTAGTATGGTCTGCGTAGGGATCTCTTTAAAAAACAGTGTAGAGGTAGCTTTTGCTTTTGGTGAGTGAGCCTTGACTCTCCCAAACATTTGTTTACCATGGTGAGAGTAACAAAAACTAATACACTTAGTCCGATATCTTTGGAAATTTTGTTCCTTGTAAATATAATCTTAGTTGTATATGTACATCTAAAAAGTGAAGTATTATCTTTGATTCCTTTGTAGGAATTTTCATTTTCTCAGACTATAGCAAAGAAGAAGAACAAGATGTTTTTATGGGAACAAATAAATGTTATCCCTGAACTGAGTAAATGTTATATATTACAAGTAGCCTTGCCTCACTGTACGCCTATTCCACCTTTGCTGCCAGCCTTGGGGGATGTATTCAATGCTGCCTGTAGCAGCCCTGATTCTCAACTTTCACTTCCCCAAAAAATACCCTTTATAAAGTTTGTCAACCTAACAAGCATTTATTTTCCCACCTTAGGTCTGACTCTGCTGCTATATCTACATCTTCGCCAGCTGGGGACGGGCTCTTGGTGTCCTCCAGTGCTTCCCGTGTGGATAAGTAAGTGAAAATATTGGTAAGATAATGTTTTCTTCTTCCAATTTGCCATGCAAAATTCTTAACTATCAGACTCGTATGTGGAAGTTTGTACTTTTTTTAGTAGTTTGAGAAAATTAGCTACCACACTTCCTCTTGACGGTAGTGCCTATCTGAATTCTATTGTTTCTGACATTTTTCAAGTATTTAAACATTTTAACGATTGTGTATGATTCTATAGATACTATCTAGGGCCACTGCAGCTGCTACAGTTTTGAGGAGATATGCCTGGGTATGTAGTCAAGTATTTTTTGATGTCTGAAATTTTAAATTCAGCTTTAGATAAGGAGGTTATATTTGGCCTATCTGCTGCTTGTGTCCTCAAACAAATTGTTGACAGAGGGGAAATTAGTTTCCAATATTTTTCTACCCCCCCCCCCCCCACACATATCTCATGGAACCTCTCTCACATCTAAGAAAGAAAGTAAACTATCCTTGTTTTCTGAAGCCAAACAGAAAAACAAAAATAAAAAAGGATAATCTACAACATCAGAATGACAATACCAGCATTCTTTCCCCCACCATCTCCCCTCCTGCCCATGTCTTCTAAAATCTGGCCCAGGCTGAAGTTATAGCTAACCTGCAGGCTAGTAAATTCAGCTCAAACTTTACCCCTCTTTCCCCTCCTTCTATCCCATAAACTATACCTAAAGCTGGCTTGACTCCAGCTATCACATAAGACCAAGTCATGAAAGTGCTGTCAAGAGCTAAAGATGCTGAGCTGATTGGGTTTTGACAATACCCTGGATGCATCTTAAATAGCCTGAAGCATGATTTAGCCCCCCCCCCCACAACAACACTGTTAAATCTCAGGCTCCATACAGGTTTTGTACCTAGTGAATGGAGAACAGCTACAGTCATTCCCCTGTTCCCATAAGCCCAGGATGTTACAGACCCATAAGTCTGACCAGCCCCATATGCAAAGCCATGAAAAGCCTCATCACAGAACTAATCAATAAGGATTTAGGGAACTTCCAAACATTGACTTCATCTCAGTTTGTATTCACCAAGGGCAGGTCATGCTTACTCATCCTGGTGGACTTTTTTTGAAAAGGTCACCAAAGCAATGAAGGTAAAATGGTACATTACACACCACACACCTCAAACAGGAAAAGGTTTTTTGACACAGTCCCCCACTCAGGCATAGTAGAAACGCTAAATAAACTGGGAATAAGCCCCTATGTCATTTGCTGGATTGCCAACTGGCTCACAGATAGCTTCCCCTATTTTGATCTTCTGCATCCTACAGTAGATAGGCCAGTCACCAGTGGAGTTCCACAGAGTTCTGTGCTGGGACTTCTTTTGTTTGGCATCTACCTTTCTGAAGTAAAAGCCGATACCAAAGAGCTTTGGCTGACTAAATTTGCAGTTGACGTCAGGCTAGGAGCAGTTATTGAATTCCTAAATGCCATCCTGCAGGAAATTTTGTCCCACACAAATAACTGGTGCCAGAATCATGGGTTGAAACTAAATGCCAAAAAAATGCATTATCTTATCCTTTGGGAGGTAGTATATCCTGGGAAACTACCACATTGATAATACACCCTTAGAGAATTGACCCAGTTGTTCAGGATTTGGGAGCATATATGGACAGTGACCTGACTTTTGACAAACATGTCCACTGTCATAGGAAAGGCCTTGTGTATTGCACAGTTTATAAACAATGGGCTTTTGAGTAGATCTAGTGGGGTCATTGACCTCTTTACTCAGCTCTCATTAGGTCAGTCAGAGTGTATAATAGTGTGCAAGATAGATGCCTGCCGGTCATACTCAGGTTTGTGTATATTACTGAAATCTTCAGAAAGGATTTTTTTTCTTATAGATCAGCTAAGCCTCTCTTTAAAGTTTGCCCCTGCCACGCAAAAAAAAAAAAACAAAAGTCTGGTTTCATAGTATAGAATAATAAAGCTCTAACTGCAATCCAAGTGATTTGAGTTTAGCTAACAGCTTGGGCAGTTGAGGACAAGAGTGAGCATCTGACACTGGCTTGCCCTTCCTGTGTGGAAGGGCAGCAGTCAGTTCGCTGCAGACATTTGCATAATGTTGCCTTTGTATAATCATTCAATGGTCCATGTAATCCTTAACTACATTCTTTAAAATTGATCTGTAATACTTTATGTAATTTCAGAATTTATTCACATCTTATTCTCATTGAACTCACTTCTAAACGTTTTCCTTGATGCATTGTAGGAATTATGTATTATCTTTTTAATTAACTGTTTTGTTATGTGAAAATTGTTTAATACATGGAGCTTTTCTCCCCGGGACTCCACTGAAAAGGTCTTTTCAGCTCAGTTGGACATACCCGGCCAACAAATGTAAAATAAAATAAAATAAAATAAAAATTTCTCAGGAAAGATGACTTGTGTAAAGCAGTAGTCAGGATGTCCACTTGGTTCCTGCCAAGCCATATATATTTCGCCTTCATGGAGCATTTGGAGGAGCATGCACACCCTCAGGGAAAAGTGTTGCATGCTTTCACATCCGTGAGCATGCACATAACCCACATAGAGGAAGAGTTAGCACCATATGCAATAAAAACTGATTGCTGCTTGGATGCCAATCTTCTGTGACTGGCAACCACCCCACTAGGAGGAAATTGGGTCTGGTTAATGGCAGGAGGGCTGATGGTTGGCAAGCATGGGGACAAAGATAAAAAATAAATCTTACAAATAATGAGATGCAAAATGAGACCAAGGTGAATATAGTAGCACCAGTTAATTAAAATTATTTAAATATATTTAAAATAACCATGATGCTACCTTATTGGTCCATGTAAGAGTTGATTACCACTGTATCTGATGCTACCTTATTGGTCCATGTAAGTGTTGATTACCTCTGTATCCTTGCCGAGTGTTAACATTATTGCGTGGTTTCAGACAGAATCTTCTATATTAATTATATATGAATGAGCTAATTACTTTCAGTGTAGACCAGAAAGTTTTGTTCAATTAAGAGGGCTTCTTTTAGACCACAGGCATCTACATGGATCTTTGTCAAGGAATGCAATAGATCACCCCTTTTCTACTGCATTATAGGATCCATTTATTTTTATATAGAATATGAGTACAAATAACTGTTTGTCATTAGAGTATTAATGTATGTGTAATAAACTTTTTTTTGAATACCTCTGAAATGAGGCTTCTCTTCACCTATTTAAACTGAAAATAAAATAGCAGTTTAGCAACAAATTTTAAACAATAAAAGAGTGTATTTGGAATTTCCTTGGGAAATGAGGTGCTCAAGACCAACTGGGCCCACACTAAGATAAATAGGTGTAATGGCTTATTATGACTCATTATAATTAATGGATTAATATTTGTAATGCAAAACTATAATTAATTATACTATATGGGTTATATCCTGCCAAGAATTTAACAGTAGGCCAGCTTCCAAAGTTTCAGGCCACCTTCCACTTGCCCAATCTGATGGTCATCTTGAGCTAAGCTTACTAAAAGACAAGTTTGAGCGCTAAGCCCTCCACAGCTTTACTGCCATTAATGGGTACTCTCCTCTGAAGCTTTTGAGGATTAGTGGTTGGCGTGTACTGCTCCTTTACTGGCAGATGAGTTCCCATTGGGGAAAATAAAACTTCCATGTAATATTTTTGTTTATTATTGATACTTTACTGTTCAGGAAGGTTATGTTAAAACTAGGAGTTTGTGTTTTAATGAACTGTCATGAGACTGTACTGCACTTTTAAACAGGAGCACTCTTTTTTCTTGTCAGTTTAAAAGTTGTATAAAGTAATTCAAAACTATTTTTCTGTGGAACATTGTGTGTATTTTACTTTGTGGGACTGGCAAAATGCTCAGAAGTGCTTTTTTCTGTGTTTATCTCTGAAATAAGTGACTTTTACAGTCTTTTACCAACATTTGCTGGTTGTTTTCCCCTAGAAATTGTTCCATTATCAACCTGAAAATGGTGCCAATCTGTCAGTCCCACGATCTGTCCTTCTTCTGCCACAAAGAGAAAAAATGTTAAGCAAATAGCCTTTGCCATCACATCAGTCTCATAATTTACATCCACCACAGGTGGGTGACTCTGCTGTGACCATTAGTTGTACCTCAGACCACGCATCTTTTACCCCAGATCCCTCTGATACACCATCTACAGCCACTGCAGACCGAGGGTTATACATGTCCTGTGTGGCTGTTGAGTTCCCCTCAGTGAGCAATGGAGAGCTGCTCTTGTTGGTCCTGGGAGAGGGAATAGGGAAGCCTTCTCTGTTTTGTCAGAATAGGATCATAGTTGTTACTAAGCTATTGATCCAGAGGTCATTTCAAGCCTAGTCATTTTATCCCATTGTTATGCCCATACCTGGGGAAGCTGCTGTTTCTATTAATAACACTGTCGTTTCCGTTTTTCCTGTCAAAAAGCTAAACCTGTATTTACTCCTTCTCAAATTTCCTTAGACATGAGTAGTTTACTTGGTCTGTCTCGGGATGTAATTCTGGCTATTGATCCTTCTTGGAAAGTAGTTTTCTGGTAAAAGAAAGAGGGATGTACCACCTTTCCTGAAGAGGTTCAAGATTCTGAATCTGGACAGGAGGAAGAAGGGAGACTTACAGGGCTTTCTGTTCAGGTTTTGATTCAGATTCAGGGGAGTGCTCAATTTCTGACTCTCCCTGTGGGGGATTTCTTTCTCTGAGAATATTTCTAGAATCTGCCGGTGTTTTTAATGGGAGAACAATGAAGTTTTTCAGTCCCCCAAGAAAATACTGTGAGATGTTATAGAAGTAATTTCTAGAACCTGCATCCATTCCTCCAGTTATGCCAGCTTTTGAGAATGTGTGTGCTACTGCCTGCTATTTTCCTGACAGTCAACCAGCTGCCCCTAAAAAAGCTCCTAAGTATTTTAAGTTTTCATAGAGTCTTCCCAAATCTAATCCAGCAGCATAACTTTAGTTAATCCTTCTGCTGCTAAACAAATAGTTCTACTCCAACTGTTTGTGATAAAGATTGGAAGAGTATTAATAAGCATTGGAAAAAGTGTATGCATTTGCAACATTGAATTTCAGAAATTTGAATCGTCAGGCTCATATATTAAGGTTTGTCCTGAGTAATTATGAAAGTATGAGGAATGTTGTCAGCAGTTTCTTCTTGTGAGGAAAAATCTGCTTTAAATAATTCAAGTTACTACATATTGTATACAGTGCATGTGTGACACTGTTGATACTTCAAGGACTATGGTCACTGGTACTGTTTTGAGGAGGTTTGCATGGCTGCGTTCTCACAATCTCCCAGATGATGCTAAAAATGAAATTTAATTTCTCCTTTGGATGGTGATTTAGTTTGTGGCTTTCCTGCTGTAGAGGTGAGCCAGAAGTGTGATGACAGTGGTAAGAAGATACAGGGAATGTCGTAAGATTTGTTAGCTCCTTTTACAAATTTTCCAAGTGATTTGCCTAACTACTCATCCAGTTTTGGTAAGAAAAAAAATAAACATTTTCAGGAAAGTACAGGTAGACAGACAGTGAAGAAGAAGAAGTTGCAAGGGGGTTTCAAGAAGAATTTTAGACACTCCAAAAACCAAGGACAGTTGAATATGTCAGAATGACTATTTAAAGAGATTTAGTTCCCCACTCCTGCCTCGGCAGCTCCTTTTTCTTCGAAAAAGTCTGAATCTCCACTTTACTGTTTGGCAGCAGATAGTTTCTGACAAATGTCTTCTGAAGATCATTCATCAAAGTTACGATGGCATTGGAAGAAAAATCCTCCTTTCCAGGGGGGTAATTCCTCATCCTCCAGACCAGACTATTTTGTTTCCACCTGTCCTTCATCACATGCTTTCCCAAGGAGTAATAAAACCAGTTCCCCTTCCATGGTGGGAAAAGGGTTTTATTCAATGATGTTTTTAGTGCCAAAGGAAGATCATGCTTGGAGACCAGTTCTGGATCTTTCATTCCTAAACCTTTTTGTCATAGTGCCCAGATTCAAAATGATGTCATTTCATAAACTCTTCCACATTCAAATTTCCTTGTCACACTAGATTTAAAAGATGCTTATCTCATTCCTATTCATTCAGACTTCAGGGGTTTGTTAAGGTTTTGTGTGTCTGGATCACATTATCAGTTGTCTGCCTTACCCTTTGGACTTTCCACTGCACCAAGAGTGTTCACAAAGTGTCTAGTTCCATTATAGCTCAATGCAGGTGACAGAGTATCCACATTTTTCCATATTTAGATAACCTGCTTATCTTTGCAGTCTTTCTCAAAGTGCCAAGAATCGCTCTCTTGGGTGAGAGATCTCTTATACAAGCTGAGATTCCAAGAGAGCATTCAAAAGTCTTTCTTGACAATTCCTTACAGGATTGCATTTCTAGGTTGTCAACTAGACACCAGAGTTCAAAGAGTTTTTCTTCCGAAGGAAAAAAACGATTGATATCTAGATCTCTTTCTAGGATTTTCTACTCAGACTTAAGTCACTGAGAGAGAATACCTCAGGATATTGGGTCTCATAACTTCTGTGATATTCATGATACTCCTACAAGACTCCATATGAGAAAAAGACAGTGGTATCTGAAGTCTCTTTGGCCCCAGCATCAACACATATTGTCCTTTCACATCCCAGTACTGTGTTTTGTCAGAAGCGAATTCACTTGTTGGAGACAACAGATATCCCTAAATTCAGGTCTCCCCTTTCCCCTCCCATTTCCAAAGCAGTCACCCCAGATGCCTTGGAATTTTCTTGAGGAGCAGTTTCAGGAGGGATAAAAGTCCAAGGTGTGTTGGACACCAAAGACAGACACAAGGACATAAATATAAAAGAGATGCTTGCCCTGATCAAGGCACTCAACTGCCTGAGTCATCTTTGGTCCATTGGACCTCTTCTTACAGGTGTTACAGGTAACACCACAGTCATATTGTACATCAACAAGCAAAGGGGAAACACTTCATACCCCCTCTGCAGACTAGCCATTTTATCATGGGATATAGCTTCACAGCAGAATCTCACTCTACAGATATCCTACATTCTATCAGAGCATAACTGTGTGGCAGACAAGCTGAGCAGGACAAAGGCAAACCCTCACAATTAGAAACTACATCAAGGGGTCTTCCAAGATTTGATCCATCTGGGGGTGGTCCTCAAGTAGACCTATTTGCCTCTTCTCTGAACAATCATCTGAAAAAAATCTGCTCCAAGACTCCATATAAAAAGGCCTGGAAGGCAGGTGCCTTTTTATTTTCCTTGGACAAGAACATCCCTGTATACTTTTCCACCCTTTCCACTAATATCCAGGGTACTTTAGAAGTTTCAGAAGGAATCCCCCAAGATCAATGTGGTGAATCTCTTGTGGCACAGTCAACCATGGTTCTCTCTTCCATTGGACATGACCAGGGGCAATTACCACAAGCTTCCTCACAGACTAGATCTACTCACACAAGAACAGGAGAATTTGATACACTGTGACACAAATCAATTTCAGTTGACTACCTGGATGACAGGATCTTAATTCCTTTCAGTCAGTTGTTTAATGAGGACATACAGCAGGTACTAATGGAGGCAAGGAACCCGGCTACTAGCAAATCATACATTAGCAAATGGAAAAGGTTTTCTACTTGGTGCCACCAAAATAACCAGCACCCATTCAGGGTTAGTTGTTCTGTGGATTTACAATATCTGTGTGAGTCACTATCCTGTGGCCTTTCTTATTCCTCTGTCAGGATTAATTTATCAGCCATTTCAGCATGTCTGCCCATGGATCCTCCTCTTTCAATGTAGTCTCATGTCAAAATGTTTTTAAAGGGATTTTGTACAATTGGCCTCCAAGTAAAGTGGTGGCCGCTCCTTGGGATCTTAATTTTGTGTTGGAGAAGCCAGCAGTTGCTCAGTTTGAACTAGCTAACCTGGCTGATGTGAGGTTCTTAACATGGAAATCAGTTTTTCTGATTTATTTGACCTCTGCAGGAAGAGGATATGAGGATCTGAGTCACATGTGCTTAAGGTGAGTCAGCCCTATCTCATTTTCCACAGGAACAGGGTTTCTTTGAGAACTAATTTGTCTGTCATGCCTACAGGGGTATGAGAGTTTACTTAAAGCCAAACTATTCATCTCCACATTTTCTTTCCTTAACTTAAAAATGAGGAAGAAAGGATACTCCATACCTTGGATAGCTCCGCACATCTCGAGTACTACCTTAACAAACTAAATATTTCAGATCTTCTGATAAATTTTTCATTTCTTTTGAAGGTAAGAAGGAACAACTTGTGCCAAGACAGACTATTTCCAAATGGTTGTCTAAGGCTATTATTTTTTGTTATAATTACTATAACAAAACTATTCCAGGAAAGGTAAAAGGTCCACTCTTCCAGGGCTATGACTTCATCTATATCTTTTTGGAAACTGTTGGATTCTAGAAGTACTGTAGAAGCTGCTACTTGGTCCTCTGTACATATTTTTACAAGGCATTATAAGCTTGATTCCTTCTCTGTCTCCAGGTCAGGCTTTGCTAGAACCATTCTCCAGGGGCTCCTGGACTCTTCTCCTTCCACTTCCGAAATAGTAAGTTAGGGCAATCTACCGGTACAGCTAAGGCTACTGCAGCAGTGATCGATATGATGAAAACAGTACAGTTCTGTAAGTAAACTTATTATCACAATATATGTTTGAATGATCACTGCTGCAGTAGCCGCTCCTTTCCTCCTCTTCCATTGATTTTTGGTGTGTTTTTATGCCATAGGCATAGGCTCATAGGAGTTTACTAGGCTATCGACCTGGAGGTCATTTCAAGCTCAGCCGTTTCATTAAATGTAATATGATATATTCTAGTTAATACCCAGGAATGTATTTAGTAATGACTGCCAATGTCCAGGAGGGTTGTGGGCACTATCCCCAGTAAAAATTTATGGTGCCTCATCCACTCGTCTAGGCTCCTTTTTAACTGTGTCATGGAGGCACTCTGCTTCATATGAATTGGCAACCTATTCCAAAGACATGGCAGTCACTGTGAGACAAATCTGTCACTCCAGCACATCCTATTCAAGTCGCAGGCCATATTTAGGTCCCTGGAGCAGGTAGCTCTAGTCCCATTTGATTTATGGATGTGGAGCAGATTCATTAGGTTTGGGTCGGAGATTGCTCTGTAAGCCAGGTATAAGTCTCCCCTAAGAAGTCTATATGATACTGAGTATATTGACTGGGACTTTATTCGATTTGTGTAAGGCACGTGTTGGAGTTCCTTGATCTTCTTTGTTAGAAACCTCTGAGGTCTCTCCAGTTGCTGCAGGTGCTTTGTACGGTATATGCCATAAGGGGCATTATACTCAGTTATTGGCATGATTAGTGATGAGTATAGACAGGTTATAACCTCTTTTGTTCTACAGGCGATGCCTCTGCTAATCAAATGTGCTAAGTAGAAAGCCTTCCTTACTACAGTAGACACATGGTGGTCAAAGTTAAGGTCAAGATCTGCTTGTGGTTCCAGATCCCTTACCACTTCATAGGTACATAGGGTATTGTTTGTTAATTTGATAGCATGAAGGGATATTGTTTTTACTGAAGGGAATGATGCATTTCTATGCATTTAGTTTGTGATCATGACTAAGACACCTGTCGTCTGTGCAAGACCCTCCTGAAGTATACTGGCATCATTTTGGGATTCAATAATTGCTTCCAGTCTGCAGCCATCTGCAAACTTGATCAGCCACAGACCCTTAACTTTGGCCTGAACATCTGAGAAGTATATACCAAACAGTAGGGGGCCCAGCATTGAACCTTGTGGCACCCTGCTGGAGACAGGTCTGCTGGTTGATGTGGAGTCACCCAGTTTAATATTGTGCGACTGGTTTGTGAGCCAGTTGGCAACCCATCTTACAACAGAGGGGTGTTTGCTAAGTTTATCAGTAATGCCTGAGTGTGGGATTGTGTCAAAGGACTTGGCCAAGTTGAGGAATGCTTTGTGCACAGATTTGCCCTTGTCAATGGCCGTATTCACATTTTCAAAGAAATCCACCAGATTTGACAGGAAGGATCTGTCCTTGACAAAGCCAAATTGGGTTGGATCCAGGATTTGGAGGTCACCTATGTCTTTATGAAGTCCATGATACATTCCATACAGAAGAGACTGGTCAAACTTGTGGGTCTGCAATTCTCCGGGTCTATTGCTAAGTCACCTTTGTGGAGTGGAATAACTGTTACTGTTCTACATTCCGCAGGAACAAAGCCTGTGGTTAGGCTGTGATTTAATAGAGTACTTAATGGTGATGTTAGTGTTTTAGTTTGTTTAGAAGACAGCCTGGGATTCCATCTGGTCCGTAGAAGTTGTATTTTTTGCCTTAGAACAAGGCTTTAATGACCTGCTCTTCGGATATGTAGGGTCGGGGGGGGGGGGCAAGGTTTGTGATAAGTTTCAAGGGGGTAAGGGAGTGAAATTTTCATCAAATCTGTCCACCAGCAGGTTTGCTATCTCTGCTGGATCAGTGTGTGCGATACTGTTAGTCACTAGTTTGGCACATGCTTAGGTCCTACCTTTTAGGCTGCATACATAGCTGTAAAAGGCCTTATGATTATACTTGGCTGTGATTGCTAAGTTTTTCTCAAAGTTACCTTTAGAAGATTTGACTTGTTGTCTTATTTGCCGGTTGAGGCTGAGGAGGGTGATTTTCCATTGTTGGGGCCTTGTCTTAATTTTCTTAACAACTTTTTGTGTTTGTTGTAAAGTTTGTTGATGCTGGATGTCCACCAGGGTGATTTGTTTTTACTTGGGGCTCTGGCTTTGATTCTGTCTGGAATAGCCAAGTCTATACAAGTGATTGTACAGGGCTTTAGTGTAAGCTTTGGTGTAGTTACCGCTTCCAGCTGGGGGTTGGGCTTAGAATACATTTATACCTTCCCCTAGGAGGGTATAGTTTGCCTTGGTGAAGTTTTTTAGTCTGACTTCGCCCTTTGTGAGTTCTGGTGTTGTGCCAGTTTGAAGGCAACCGATTTGTGGTCAGAGTTAATTAATGAGGGTTCGACAGTTGCGGTGGTGCATCTGTTTGTCATGTTAGTGAGTACCAGATCTAGTATGTTTGTTGGGATTTGAACAGCTTGTACCAGGGCATTTGAGTTAACAAAGTCAAGGAACTTTTGCACTAGTGAGTTATTACTAGAGTAGGTTTCCCAGTTGATGGTGGGATAATTGAAATCCTCCATGACCAGAGTGTTTTACAATATTTGGATTGACTCCAGTTTGGTCAAGTAGGCCCTGTGCGCATCTTGATCCATGGAGGGGTATCTATAACTAGCTATAACTTGAATGGAGGTCTTACCTACAGTAATCTGAATGTTATTTATTTATTTATTTACATTTGGTAACCGGGTAGTGTCCGACTGGGCAAAAAAGGCCGTTTTCAGTGGAGACCCGGGGAGAAAAGCTCCCAAAGTAAGGTTACAATATTTGTAGTCAGGAATGCAAGTTACAGTACAAAATGATTACTAAGAAGTAGACATAATTACATAGTACAGTATACATCAAGTTAATAATAGCTGATAAATTCAAAAAATCCAAACAAAAAATCAAATGACATCAATAAACAAATGATAAAATCATACAATATTGAGTTAAAAACTTGGAGTAACTCCATGGAGTTTTTCTGTCTAACTAGTCTGGAGGTGAATTTATCTCTAATATAGACAGAAACACCACCTCCTTTGGTTCTCACATGTTCATTTTGCAGTCTGAAGGTGTGGAAGCCATTGTAGCTTTGCAAGTCTGGGGTACTTTCTGAGGCCTTGAATCAGGGGTCTATGACTGCAGAGACATCTACATCCTCCAGTGATAGGCGTGCTTCCTGGGTGTGCAGTTTTTGATTTAAGCTCCTAGCGTTTAACAGCATAATCCTTAATTTATTATGCTTGACAATTTTCACATTGAAAATTTTGTATTTGAGACCTTGCCTAAAAAAGGCAGTATGGGGAGGTAAGAGCCTTTGCCAGCAACTGAAAGCCTTGTGGTGCCAGGTGCAAACCATCTCTGACAAAGCAGCAAGGTTTGTTGACGTACCTGTCTGGGACACATACTCAGAGAGTTCAATCGTGTTTCTCTCCATATAGTCCAGTGAGGTACATCTCAGGTCGTTCACTCCAACATGAGCTATGATAGAGTCATAATAGTACTTGTTGCTGAGAGACCTGAGTACATGTGTGATCTGATGAGTCCTGGCACCAGACAGGCAGCTGACTGTGACTTTCTCCTTATCTAACCTGGTGAGTCGGACATCCGTGTGTCTCACTATGGAGTCTCCAATGACAAGAATATTTGGTTTATGAATGTTGCACTTTAAGGGCTTGGTAGGTGAGACACTGATGTTGCTATGTTTCTTGGGTGCTGTGGGAACTGTGTTAGTTGTAGCAGTCTTATGTTTTGGAGGTCTCTGGTGTTTTCAGTAAGTTTTTTGAGAGAACCTCCGTTTGTGTTGATCTATGTGTTGGATTCGTACTATGTGTATGAATAGTGGTACTATGTGCACGAGTAGTGGTGTGTGAGTTGACAACCTCATCAGTCTTACAGTTTTGAGTTCTAGACAGCAGGGATTTAAGATTCTTGATGTAGATACATCTCTCGCACTCTGTTCTAGAGTGAGTTATTAATAGAGGGTTGTCAGTGTACATGAGGCAGTCGCTACACTGCATCAGGAGACCAAAGTCAACAAGGCTGGCAGGAGAAATAGAAGTAGCCCAACTGTCCATAATGCTAGATTTGAAGAACTGTTATCATAAGGGGGAGCTTTCAGGACTGATCTAAGAGGTGCTCTGTAGATGGGTATTTCTGATGGGGGTTTTGGCTGGTGGTATTGTAGGTCAGAGCTCGCTAGCAATATGTCTTAGACAGGAAATGTACTAAAGATGAGGACTGTGCTAATGTACAACAGCTGTATCTAAGGGAAAAATGGTCAAAGTTAACTGTCCGGCTATGACACACAATTGAATGGCAGTGCACGGTGCTGCTTGACACACAATCAAGTAGAAAGCTGCTCAAACGCAAGGCTTAAATACCAGAAGCTAAAAACTTCAAAGAACCAATGAGGGTGCTTACTCCAAGCCCTAGACCAATCACCTGTTCCTAGCATTGTCATTTTAGGGCCCATCTTCCCTCTCTCTGTTGGCAGGAAAACTTGAAGGACTTGGTGCCCAAACTTGTTGTCAGTTTGGCTGTGTGGAAGGTGCCCTAAAGCTTTCGAAGCTGGCTGGCTCTTATATCCTAGGCAGAATATAACCCATCTAGCTAAGGTTACTGCAGCAGTGATCAATATGATGGACGTCTTACCCTGAGCAGTTTATATTTCTGAGAGTGTGATAAATGTAATTAGCCATTTCTTTAAATGTGATAAACTAAACTCAGCCCTATGGTATTTACAAAGAAATCTGTTCTGGTGGATAAGGCAACAGATCTAAGTTTTAAAAAATGTATGAAAAAAAATATAGACTGATAATTTACTGAAAAATCCTCCATTCAGTGTCTTGCTGCAACCTTTCTTACAGTGAAGGTAATTAAGGATATACTTAATTTTTAGTAGATTAATGTTAAAATACTGTTACAATTAAACTATAACTGAGTAAGAATCATCATACACTAAGCACGTGGGACTGGTAAGGTCCTCTCATGTAGCAATACATGACACTTTTTTCACAGCAGTGATTACTGATAATGCTAATTACAGACAGCAAGATTAGTACCTGGGTTCCTTTATTTTTGCAATACATGAAGGAAGATATATTACAGTCAAAGACACTTAGATACACAAGCCAGCTGATCACACAGATAAGGTTAGCCAAGGGCTCTTATGCAGCCTTCTAATTCAGTCAGTTATCTGCTGTTCCCTTAGATGATCTAGTTATAAATAAGTCACTGTTTATTAAATTTGTTTATGCTTTATATATATATATATATATATATATATATATATATATATATATATATATACACACACACACACGCACACACACAGTGTGTGTGTGTGTGTGTGTGTGTGTGTGTGTGTGTGTGTGTGTAAAATGATATCATCAGTTGTTTTTACCCAAATTCGTATAAATAAATAGGTTCATACAGAAGTACTAGGCTGCCCTTGTGGGACATTTCAAGCCTAAACAATTGCTCTTTTGTGTGTTTGAAATAATCTCTCCTGTTTGGTTGTTAATTGGTCTTACCAATCCCATGGTCAATAATCATATATTACCCATACATGGGACAAAGCATTAAGGAGCTCATCTGTCCATTAGTAGTATATATGGGGCATTCTGGGGGTAAATTTTCTGTTTCCCAGCCACAGATCTAATTTGCACTTGAATATGAATGGGATGAATTTTGTTTTATGCGGATGGGCAGTCTTTTTCCATAGCAGTGGTATCCTCTCTGAGAAATACCTGTCCCTTCAAATGATTCTGCTGATTTTGCAGAAGAGGTTTAGATCCCTAGACTGAGTCTTTCTGATCCATATGACTTTCTGAGTGCAGTGAAATCCATCAGTAATGGGTCAGAGAATGCCTTGTATGCCAGACACACCTTTGACCTGCAGCGAGCTATAACTGGAGCAAGACAGTTTGCGAGCAATCTTGGTGCAGTAGATAGTCCAAAGAGTAAGCCAAAGAACTGATTATGTGATTCAGGCACACAAAGCCTTAAGGAATGCCTGAAGTCTGGATGAATAGGGATGTGATGATAAGCATTTTTTAAGTCTTGTGTCACCAGGAAATTTAAATGAGGAAGAATGGGTAACAGGTTGTAAAGTGACAGCATTTTGAAGTTTACCACTACTGCAAACTGGTTTAGGAAAGAAAGTTCCAGAACTTGTCTCCACATATTTTCTTTCTTTGGCACCAAAAACATCCTTGAATAAAAACCTTTCCCATACTAGGAAGGAGAAAAGGGCTGTATTACTCCCTAAGACAAAATATGTTGAAGGACAGGGGGAAGTAGTGGAGTCTGGTCTGGTGGATGAGGAATTACCCCCTGGAAGAGAGGAGTTTCCTCCCACTGCCATGTGTAACCTTGAGGAATGATCTTGAGAACCCATTTGTCTGACACCGTCTGTTGTCAAAGAGAAAAGTGGAGATTCAGCCTTTCTGGAAGGGAAAAGAGACTACCAGGGTGGGAACAAGGTCCCATAAATTGTCATTATGACTTGTTTGATTGTCCTTCTTGGTTTTAGTGGGGTTCCTGAATTTCTTTTGGACCCCCCCCCCTTGTCATTTCTTTTTAAATATCTGTTTACCAGCATTCATTTTGTTTCTTGTTAAATGTGAATGAGAGGTTAAAGAATCCCTTAGAAATTTTGGACAAAGAATGCTGAAAAATCTTAAGAGATTCCCTATTTCAGCTTACCCGTCATCACACTTTTTGATGACCTCAGCAGCAGAGACACACACACACACACACACACACACACACACACACACACACACACACACACACACGCACACAAACTAAAATCTCTATCCAAAAGAAAATTTAAAAACCTTGTTTTTACATCATGTAGGTGGTTCTAAGAACACAGCCAGGTAAACCTCAAAACAGTGCCAGTGGCCATAGCCCTGGAAGAATTAATGGAGTCATACACACACGCACTTTAAGCAATGAGTTGTGAGTTGTAAAATGGAAAAAACGAAACCGTTTAAAGCAGATTTTCTTAAAAAGAAGTAACTGAAGATAAAACATTCCTCATATTTTCACAATTAGAATAAACATTAAGATGTGAGCCTGACAATTCAGAATTCTGAAAATCAAAGTTGCAGAAGAATACACCACTTTCTATAATTTTCAATTATTTTCAGATCTTTTTCACAAAGTGTAGGATTGGAATCAACTAAATGTTTAGCAGCAGTAGGATTAACTAAAGAGGTAGCTGCTGGGTCAGGTTTGGGATGAGTGTATAAAAACTTAAAAAGATTGAAGAACTTTATACAATCGGTCTTGCCTTTTTAGGGGCAGCAGGCTGACTAGAAGGAAAATTGCAGGCAGTGACAAATGCATCCTACAATGCTGACAGCACTGGAGGAATGGATGAACGTTCTTGAAATTCATTTTGTAACGTAACATTTTTTGTGGGGCTAAGAAACCTCAGTGTTCTCCCACTGAAAACACTGGCAGATTCTGGAAACAGTCTCAGAGAAAGTGAAAGAGAAACTCCCACAGGGAGACTCAGTTCCTGTGCTCTTCTCTGAATCTAAATCAGACGTCTGAGGATAAAACCATGCATCTGTCTCTTCATCTTCCTGTCTGTCCAGATTCAGAATCTGGAATCTCTTCAGGAAAAGAGTCGTCCTTTTTCTTTTACCAGAAACCACCTTATAAGAAGGATCAGTAGCCTGAATTAGACTCTGCGCCAGATGTGGTAAACTACTCCTGTCTAGAGAACTTTGAGGAGTAGAAACATATTTAGCTTTCTGTTTCTAACAGGAAAAATGGAACCAATAGAGTTTTTTAATGGCAACTGCAGCTTTCCCAGTGATGAGCATAACATTCTGACTACACAGGGAAGCTTTCCCTGTTCCTTGTTCCAGGACCAACATGAATGGCTTTCCCTTGCCTACTGAGGGGACCCCAACAGCCACAGCGGACATTGCTAACTCCCAGTCCATAATGGTTGTAGGTGCCACACCACGGGGTCCAGGGTAAAAGATGAGTGGTCTACAGAGCCAGCTTTGGCCACAGCAGAGTAACCCACCTGAGGCTGAAGCAAATTGTAAGTCTGCTGTGGCGGCAAAGGCTGCTTGCTTAACTTTTTCTTTTCTTGGCTGGAAGCAGGACGGACTGTGGGACCAGTAGTTTGTTCCGTGGTCAAGCCAAAAATGGTGCATTTTTCCCAGGGAAAACAAGCAGCATAACCTGGTGAAAATTTGAAGTTGTTAAAAGTCACTTTTTCCCCCACAAAAGTACAGTAAAAGCACTGTAGTGCACTTCCTCAGCCCCCAAAAGTAAACTGAACACAATTTCTACATAGAAAAATGTTTTTCAGCTACTTCTAAGTGCTTATATCTGACAGGAAAAAAGTGCACTCCCATTTTAAAGTGCAGTTACATCTCGTGACAGTCCATTAAAACACAAATTTCTGCATTAAAAACAACTTTCCTAATCAAGAAAGCACATCTGAACAATAAACTTTAAATTTGGAAGGGTTGCCCCTAAAGGAAACGTATCTGCTTAGCAGAGGAACAGCACAAACCGACTGTTGAGCCTCAAAAGTTCTCAGAGGAGTTCTTTCTTCTGCGGCAGAAAAAGCTCTGAAGGAATTGTTGCCCATACCTGTGTTTTTAAGCTACTCAGCTTGAGCTGCCTAATGGTTTGTGCTCATGTACAGTGCCCTGAGTCTTTGGAAGCTAGACAGCTGTTAATATCCTTGGCAGGATATAACCCATATAGCTAAGGTATTATGGCAGTGATCAATATGATGAATATCAGAAGTTGCCTATGGCAATCATTTTCTTGTTCAATGTCTTGAAAATCAGTTAGTGAAGAATTCCTTTTTCTGTTTTTACAAATACCAGAACAGGAAGGGTCAAGAGCCAGTGCTACCTCCTGAACTATGTCCATTAAGTTACTCCTGTCCAAATAACAGAGACAGGAGAAGATTAATGTCTTAACTTTCTGCGTCTTTTTGGCAGGAATTTCTGTAGAATGAGACCTTAATTTTGACAGGCAAATTTATTTATTTTGTTTTATTTATTTGTCTTTGTTTACCGGGAAAGTCCGACTAGGTAATACCCATTTTCAGAGGAAACCCGGGGAGGAAAGCTCCATTTGCTTACATTTTATTATACTAAGTTCAAATCCCCCTTGGGATAGGCATCCTAGTCTGGCTAAGCTGAGTTGCATTACCTGCTCCTTCCTCCAAGACTGACAAGAGCAGTTTTCTCTTCCCCACTAAGGGTACTCCAACAGCCACTGAGGATGTGTCCTACCCCCGACCATGGTAGTGTAGGGACTACACCAGAGGAAGCCAAGGAGAAATTTAAATGGTCTGAGGAATCAGAAATGGCCACTGCAGAGTCATCCATCTGCAGCTGAGGTAAATTTGTAGTCTACTGAAGATGCAAAGCCTGTTTGGAAATTTCCTTCTTTTTGAGGCTGGAAGAAGGACGAACCAATGAACTGGAAGGTTGTCCAGTGGTAAATCTGAAAATAATACCTCAAACTCAAGAGAAGATGGGCAGCGATAGTCTATGACGTGGGTGAGAATTAGAAAAGTAGATTTTTCTGCAAAAAAAAAAAAAACAGTGAAAAGCACTGTAAACACGTACCTTGGCCCCCAAAACTAATTTGATACAAGTTTTAGTTAAGAAAAAAAAAGCTATATACTTACCTTAACATTCCATCTTTGTTGTCCACTTTTATTTTTCCTCAACCATTTAGATTGGATCCGATCCTCGGATCCGACTCAGCCGTTACTATAGCTCGTGGCCACCAAAAAACTCTCAAGCTGCCCCCTACCCATAATGCACCACCTGCTGTTTTACATAAAATAGAATGAACTACCATAAATATTTTAACAGAATAAGCTATATCTGGACCTCAATATAAAGGACAGTGATGTCCTTGTAATCTCTAATTTTGCCAGAAGTCCATTATGAAAAAAAGGTTGGGGGTTGGTGGGAGGGGAGTTGAGGAAGATTGAAAATGGGCACTACAGATAGAACATTATGGTAAGTATATAATTTCTTTATCTGATGTTGTCAATTTTCTTTCATTCCTCAACCCCTGGGACAGAGCACCCAGCTACCTAAATTCCAGTGTGGACTCGAAGGATATTCCTGAGTACAGTTGAGCCAAAGGCTGCTCTTCCCCTCGAGACCAGATCCAGTCTGTAATGAATGATAAAGGTATGAGGATTGGCCCAGGTTGCAGCCGCACAAATATTGTCCATGGAAGCCCTAGATAGAAACACTGAAGGAGATGCCATGGACCTAGTTGAATGGGTTCTTAAAGGTTTTAGTAAGGTTAGACCCAGCTTGTTGTAGACAGATGTCAGCCATTTAGCCAAAGTCACCTTTTCATCTGATCTGCCCGATTTAGAATCTGCAAAGGACACAAATGATTGATCTATTTTCTTAATGTCTTTTGTTCTATGTAAGTAAAAATATAATTGTCTGTGAACATCTATACATATAGTCACCTTTGTTTGTAAATTTTGGAAAGAAAACTGGCAAATTGATGGACTGGTTGATATTGAATTCTGACACCACCTTAAGAAGAAAAGAAGCATTGGTATTTAATATTACTCTTCCCATATGAAAAATCAAGTAAGGAGGTTTAGAAGACAATGACTGAAGTTTTGAAACTCTTCTAGCAGAAGTAATGGCCACCAGAAAGATAGTTTTCCAGGTCAGAAATTTAAGATCACATTTAGCCGCAGGTTCAAAAGAAAAATTAATTAAGGCCTGCCTCACCAAAGTTAAATTCGATGGTGGAGTAGGATTGTATATGAAAGTCTCAGTAGGAGGGTACCTCTCAAAAAGGCTTTACAAAGCATAGATGAAGCCAAGGAAGAATTCTCAAATCCAGTATGAAAATTAAAGATTGCTGCTAACTGAACTCTAATTGTTGAGGAGCTAGCTCCCTCATTAAAAATTGTTGCTAAAAATTCAGAAACACTTTGTACAGGAGCTAAGAAGGGGTCAGTGTGTTTCTACTCTGCACAAAAACCGAACCTGTTCTATTTATTTGTGTATAGTTTTCTTGTAGAAGTCTTATGGGAAGATACAAGAATTAATGGACAGGAGAAGAGAACATCAGTTATCTGGCTGTTAAAGGAATTGGAGAAACCATGCTGTTAGCTTGAGGTTTGAAATATCCAGATGAGTTGTGCCTGTCTGGTGAGACAGGAGGTGTGGAATCGGATCCAGAATCCAAAGTGGGGAAAGCAGATGAGATCAAAGGAAGGGGAACCAAATCTGTCAAGGCTAGGAAAGTGCAATGAGGATGACCTTGCTCTTTAACTGGCAGCTTTCTGTAGGAATTTGGGGCTAGGCATGAAGTAGAGTGGAGGACCAATTGTGGAGTAAAGTATCGCTTGGTGATCCCACTATGGAGGGATCAGGGCAAAGATGCTGCTGCACTTGTTGTTTAGGGAAGATGCAAAAAGATGGTAGCAAGGGTGGCCCCTATGATGGAAAATCAAATCTGTCACTTTCCTGTTGGGAAATGACTCATGAGGTAGTAGAATGATCTGCTCAGTTTGTCTGCTATCACGTTGAACTTCCCTGGAATGTGCGTTGTTATCAGAAAACAGTTGGAAGAAAACACCTATTGCCACACTCTGAGGACTTCTCGACACAAGGGGTAAGATCTGGTTCCCTCTTGTTTGATGATGTACCAAACTACTGACATGTTGTCGGTCTGGATTGCAACTGTCCTGAAAAGGAGAGAGTTTTGGAATACCTGTAATGCTAGGAGCACTGTTCTTATTGCCAGAACATTGATATGTGTGTTGGACTCATCAGGGGACCAAATGTCTTGGATGTCTTCCCCAGGATGTGCCCCACCCAATCTGGGAAGCGTCCATAGTCACTATAGCCTTGGGCTGAGGGAGAATGAAAGGACTGCCTTGTAGAAGCTGATCTGAGTGAATCCACCACTAGAAGTATCTCTTGCATGCTTAAGTGGTTATTTTTTGTGATCTGTTGATAAATAATCGACCACTGTGTTACTAGCATCCACTGAAGAATTCTCATATGAAATCTTGCTTGGGGGACTAAAATTATAGCCGCTGACATTGACCCCAAGGGTTGCAGAATTAATCGAGCTGAAATTTTGGTACTGCAAATTGTATTCCTGACCTGGAATCTGGTGGTCTACACTCTTGAGAGAGGAAGAGAGACGCTGACACTGATATGGTGTTGAATACCACTCCTGTGAATTCCAATGTCTGAGTCAGTTGTAGCTGAGACTTGTTGTAATTTATGGTTATTCCCAGATGAGTAACATGTATGGAGTACCTGATCCCTTGCTGTTATCAGTAGATGCTTGGTCAGGGTGGTAATGTGCCAGTCATCTAAGTATGGAAACACTCGGAATCCCTGCAGTCTCAAGTGAATTGCTACCACTGCCATGCATTTTGTGAACACCCTGGGGGCTGTGGTGAGGCCAAAGATCAGTGCTCTGAACTGATATTGACTGGCTCCCAGCCAGAAACATAAATACCTTCTGGATTGTCTCTTCATTTTTATGTGATAGTACACATCCTGAAGATCTATCGAGCACATCCAGCTGTCCTTGCCCAAGAAGGGCAGAATGGACTGGACCGTGACCATCTGAAACTTTGTGTGTCTAACTGATTTGTTTAATACACTGAGATCCAAAAGTGGTCTCTAGAGCCTTGTTTTCTTTGGCATTATTCTATATATGGGATTCTATCTGATCCGTCGGGACCTCTTGGATGACTCTGTTCTTCTAGCAACTTTATTTCTAGTGCTGTTGCATTCCAATGAGTGGAACATTGGGAATTTTGCATACAGGTGGAGGTGGTAGGGAACAGTGAATTATATAGCCACTGGAAATAATTCTCTGCACCCAAGTATATTTTGTTATGTCTAGCCAGGCTGTCTGGTGCAGAGATAATCGACCCCCGATTGCCTCCAAAGGGAAACAATCGGGCTGCCTTTCAGAAGCGCTAATGGGGTCTATCGGAGAAAGAAGCTCTGGACCCTTAATTCTGAGGTCCTCCTCTGCTGCATGGGCATCGTCATCCATTTGAGTTCCCCCCTGTGCCCCTGGGGGAACTATCTCCATGTGGATCTTGGAAAGGACCTTGGGACTTCCTGAACCACATTTTCTGACCACCTCATTCATTCCTAGTAAAGGGTCTTTGAGGGATCAACTGTATGTCCACTGCAGAAATGGTGTTTCCATCTTTTTCACTCCTGGCAAGTGTGTCCTTCACTTTTGGGCCAAACAATGAACTGCTATCAAAAGAACCATTGATGATCAACGACTTGAAAGGCTCCACAAAATCACACAAGTGCATCCAGGCATGTCCCCTAATGGCAATGCCAGAACCCACACCCTTGAGATACCTTCAGCAGCATGCAAGATAAGTCTCATGAACAAATTTGAAATAAATTGAAGGGTCGCCAGCTGAGAGTCCACAAAAGATTGAGCCTCAGCAGTAATGGTCCTTGAAAGGGATTTTGAAAGTTTCTTGACCAAGTCCCTTTGTAGTCTCGTAAAGTGTGCCAAGTAATTCAGTGACCGAAGGACAAAGGTTGCTGAAGCATGCACAAATCTGTCCAATGCCCTAGACGCCCTGATAAGGAGATGGACAGAATATCTCTGCTCAGAAAATTCCTTCTTGGTGGCCACTGCCATGACCATAGCTTCTTACTTACATCAGACCCTTACTCCAGAATTCTCTACCTACGAGTGGAGCCAGAATCCAATCTGGTCTGTTGGGGATTGGCTCAACTGCATCAAGCTCTTTCTGTGCCTGCCTAGAGATCAAGTGAGCTTATCAGTGGGTGGATTTACCCGGGAGGTAGACAGGCCAGCTCCAAATGTTTGCAGGAATACTAATTTCCTCTGGGGAAGGGTTATTGGAGGAACAGCCACCTCTCTGCTTAAAGTCTCAAGAATGTCTCTGAATGACACGTCTTCAAGAGGTGATCTTGAGGACCCCTTTCCTTCATCAAAATCAGTATCCTCAGTGATTGACTCCTGAGGGGAGTCCAAACACCTCCTCTTCCACTTCCTTTTCCTAGGAACTTCCTTGGTAGGATGCTGTGGTGAAATGTCAGAAGAGATTGTAATACTCTGCTGGGTAGTCTGGAGACTTTGAGCTGCCTGTCCCTGTGGCACAGAATGACAAGGGACAGGGACATCTAGGAACCATATGGAAGATCCAAGGGAGTACAGTCCATCCATCATGTTGAAGCAGAAAAGAATCTCTTCAGTACCTTAAAAGCAGATTGCTCTGGGGAGAAGGATGACAATGGAGCCAAGAAGTCAAGTTTCTTGCCCATTGTTTCCCTCTGCTCCAAAGGCAACCTACCTGAGGAGGAAGTTGGAGCTGAGCTGTCCAATGCCAAGGCTCCCAGGGCAAAGACAGCTCCAAAAACTTTGGAGTTGATTCCAGTGCCTCGGACCCAAAGGGGGTGCCTTGGCTTCAAGAGTCAAGCAACTCCAAAAACAACAGAACTGATGCCCTTAGAGACAAATTCAGATCTGAAGGTAAAATTACCTTCAGATCCAAACCTTGCGGACCTGGCAGGTTTGGATCCAGGGGCTTCTGAAATGATCGGTCAGATCAGAGAAGGAGCCACCATAGGTGATGTGGTAGAGGGACGGACTTCCTGACCCATAGGGTTAGGAGCCACAAGAACATCCATCTGTATCTGTGCCAAAAGGAACCTCCTCATCATTCTGTCCACATCTTCTTTGGTCAAACTCCTGGAAGAATGAGATGAGCCGAGGAAAGGTGCCCTATAGCATCATCTTTCTAAAAAGAAGGAAGGTACTCTTAATGGTACCGGATCCAAAATAGGTCAATACATAATCCTAGGCAGCATTCTAGGATCCAAAGAGGCAGGATCTGAGAGTTTAGTTAGATCCAACAGAGGTCGGTCCACTGTAGACTTTGGATCAGATTTGTGCTTCTTTTTGGGTGGCTCCGAAGAAGACAGAATTGATGATACCCAAGGTTTCAGAGACTGGATAAGAAAGCTCCTTAGATTTTGTTGTGGGGGATTGAGCTCCAGAGATAGCCTCCCCAAAGGAAGAAAGAAGGAAGCCTTTCAAAATTAACTTATTCTTCCTATCTGCAACTGCTCGAGGATTACATTTTTTACAAATAGAGCAGTCAATTTGGTGGTGGTCTGGGCTCAAACAGTAGACCCATAAGGTATGGGCATCGGACAAGAGTAATTTGTGCCCACACTTTCGACATTTTTTGAAACCTGAAGGTCCTTTATCAGACATACGGTAGAAATAAAGGACCGAACTGCCATATAAGAGTAAGGAAAGCAATCTGTATAGAAGAAAAGTAAAGGATACCAGCTATGGTATCAAGAAATACACAAAAGTGTAACAAGATAAATATATAAAAAAAGGGAAGATCAAAAAATGCCAACTATGGTAAATAAGAGTTACACACAGTATAATGGGAAGGAAGAATGACTGATACTAGTTTTTATAGAAAAATTAAGTAGAAACACATCATATTGAAGAAATAGCTCAAGAGCTCAGGTTGCCCACGTCTAGTCCCAAAAGCGGCAAACGTGATATGAAGTATGTTAGGAGTTGGTGCATTATGTGTAGGGAGGAGCTCAAGGGTTTTTTGGTGGCCACAAACTATAGTAACAGCCGAGTCAGATCCCAGGATAGGATACGAATCCAGTGGTTGAGGAATGAATGAAAACTGACAACATCAGATCGAAGTTTAACTTGGTTTTAACAACTTTTTTTTCTACAAAATTAAAAGGTTGCGCTTCCCAGTAAAAAGTGACAAAAAGTCATGTGATAGTCCATTAAAACACTTTGCCCTGGCTTAAAATATCTGTATATTTTTATGGAAAATGTTAAGTTTCTATCATAAAAATAAAACATTTTTCTCTGAAAGAAATTTATCTATCTAACAATGGAGAACTTAGCAAACTGTCAGTCCTCGAAAGACCACAAGATGAGTGTTCTTTGGAGGCAGAAAAGCTCTGAAGGGCTTGTTACCCAAACCACATTTTTCATCAGCTCTGCTTGAGCTGATAATCATTTGGGTGAGTACCCTTAAGATTTGAAAGCTAGCCAGCTGTTATATTCTTGGCAGGATAAAACCCATATTGCTAAGGTTACTGCAGCAGGGATCAAATGATGAACATCTAGCAGTATCAAAAAGCTCACTTTGCTTTACAAGCAGTATTTTCAAAAAATGAAGTAAAATTGCAGGCAGTTGAAAAAAAAAATTATGTTGGTAGTTATCATTGGGACTGGTGGTTGGTTTATTGGCTGCCAATAATAGCTGCTAGCCCAGATCCATAATTTTTAACTGGTTGTTTAAGTCGACACCGTTCAAGGGTATATCCAAATGTTGTACTATAAAGAAACAACAGGAATTTGTTAAAATTGGCACAGATGGTACTATGTTGAAATAAAACATTGTTAGTATCCTTCTTCTTAACTGTATATGTATGTTTCTAGATCCACTTCAGTAGCCTTTCTTTTTTTTTAAACAAGAAACATCTTTATGAAATTATCACTTATGACTTAGACAGTCATACGTTTATATAAATGAAAACAAACCTTATTGACATAATCCCAGCTGCAAGCATTTTACATCACAAAGTATGCTGACATAATCCTAGTTGCAGACATAATACATTACTTATCATCTAAGGACGATCTGGAACACAATAAGAGAAAGCTCGAACTGTAAAAATAATTTAATGTTGCCACACAAATGAAATTAGCGCTTTCGGCAGGTAAAATAACCCACCTTCCTCAGATTACGCAGCTGAACATAAACAACTTCATTTATACATTAGAGCATAAAATATGCCCAATTACCTTAAAGTGCATTTTTCAAACAATTAAGTTACCATAGCGACCTTAAAGTAAGATCGCTACCTACATAATTTTACTTGCACTGCTGTCAGCTTGAAAAATGCACTTTAAGGTAATTGGGCATATTTTATGCTCTAATGTATAAATGAAGTTGTTTATGTTCAGCTGCGTAATCTGAGGAAGGTGGGTTATTTTACCTGCCGAAAGCGCTAATTTCATTTGTGTGGCAACATTAAATTATTTTTACAGTTCGAGCTTTCTCTTATTGTGTTCCAGATCGTCCTTTGGTTTTTAAACAGTTTACTTGGTGTGTTTGGTGCATTACTTATCATCTACCCAATCATTGCCAGTCAAACATTACATAGCTCATTCAAGTTGTGCCTTATTTTACCCCTCATTCCTCCCCTGTATGTATCGTTCCTACTATTCCCATTTTCCCTGTGTAATTTGCTCCTACTCTTTCTTAAAGATCCCAGTTCCAGTTGTTTTATCTCTGTTGCTATATCCACTACTACTACTACTACATTTGCTTTAGACTTTGATTTCCATTTTCTAGTAATTACCTTTTTAGCAGCCACCATAATGAGACTCAGCAAGGCCTTACTATATGTAGACAACTCCAATTTTGTATCATAGTTCAGAAAAATAATTTCCCTAGTTACACCAATTTGCTCAACTAGTATCTCTAACAGAGCAGTACGCAGGGAATCTTTAAAGTCTGCCAACTCATTACACGCCCAATAAATAAGTTCCCAGCTACCTCTTTCTTCCCCATCACACCTCCAATATTTGCTGTCTACCTGAGGAAAATTTCTGTGGAGTTTACTTGGGGTATAAAAATATCTATGTAAACATTTCCAAGCAAAAATCCTAAATCTTCTTGCATATGTGGGAGACATACATATATCCCCCATTGTTTCTTTGTGAATTGCTTATCCGTTCTCTCTTCCCAATTCTTTTTAACCTCCTCTCCTTGATTCTTATAGTTACCATGCAGTATTTTATACACTCTACTAATTATTCCTTTTTTAATGGCAGCTTCTGTTCTAGATTTTTCTGAAAACTCTACCAGTGTTGGTCTTTCCTTTAGAACCCCCCCCCCCATTTTTTTCTCTTTGCCTGCACTATTCTGTATGATTATTGTTATTTTTCTTAAAGATCTGCATCCAAAATCCCAATCTCTCCTTGTTTCTTGAGCTTCCTCCTTGTTTTATCATCATCCCTTTCTACTTTGACTTGTAGGTTTCTGCTTGTACTATGTATAGTAGCCTTAACTCTGTAGGTCTGAAATACCCCTTTAAATCGGATAATCCCATTCCGCCTTACTCTATTGGAAGAATCAGCTTATCCCACTTGACTCTTGCCATCTTCGCCTCGCAAATAAAGTCCTTCAGCTCTTTATTAATTGCTATTGCTATCCATCACTTCTCCTCTGGTTGATAAAAATATGCCTGACCTGTGTATAAAACTAAAGGGACTAAATCATTTTAACTGCTTGTATCTTGGTATCCATATCCATATAACAGAGCTTCCAATTTCTCAGTTTTTGTATTATCTTTTCTTTAGTTTCTTCCCATGTATCCTTAGCTGCCACACTGGAATCATTTTTAATCCATACTCCTAAATACTTCATTTTATCATCTCCCCATAAATATGGATATTTCTGAACCAATTTGTGTGTGGATACATAATTTGCCACTATTGCCTTTGTTTTAGCTTCATTAATTTTATATCCCGAAAAGATTTGAAACTGTGTCTCAAAATGTTCCACAACGCTGTAATGTTCTTATCTGGTTTTGTCAGGTATGAAATAAAGAAGTTATGTTCTTAACATAATGTTCTGTTTGTGTTGTCCATCTTCATTTCCCTTAACCTGTGGGTTACAGTTCCGATCCTTGGAACCGACCGGCCGATTTCTTTCCATCTCAAACATCCTAACTTGAGCTCCTCCTCCCTACCCATAATGCCTGCTCCCCCAGAATACCTCAGGTTGTGTTTTCCAAAAAAAGCATAACAGCTAACAAACATTATAATACCCTCAAACAACACATAGATCAAATATGTTTATACATAACTATGAAAGAGAACATCAGGAGCTCAAATGAAGTAATAGAGAGATAATGACAGATGTCTTCAATTGAAACTCGAGACTAAAAAGCCTGGGACGTAGCCATAGACCTTGTAGAATGGGCCTTTATTCGTCCTGGTAAAGGAATACCTGTGAAAGAGTATATGAAGGTAATGCAGTCTTCAGCCATCTTGCTAGCGTAACTTTGCTAACTGCTCTACCTTTCTTTGCATTCGAAAAGGAGACAAACAGCTGATCAGACTTCCTGAAGGGCTTGGTTCTATGTACATAAAAACAAAGCTGTCTGTGTACATCAAGCAAATGCAGTGTGTATTCCCCTTTATTTTGATAATCAGGAAAAAAGACTGGAAAATTGATGGACTGATTGATGTTACCCTCCTTAGTCACCTTGGGTAAAAAGGAAGAATTAGTACACAGGGTCACTGTGTCTTTGTGGAAAACCAAATATGGAAGTTTTGCCAAAAGGGCTTGGAGTTCAGAGACTCTTCTGGCGGAAATAATAACTACTAAAACCAGAGTCTTCCAGGAGAGAAATTTCAAATCCACTGTAGCTGAGGGTTCGAAGGGGGTGGGGGGTGGACCAAAGCTTGCAAGATCGTAGTCAAATGCCACGGAGGAGTAGGATCTTTCACAGGGTTTGGAGTAGGAAGGTGTCCCTGAGAAATGTTTTGCATTATTTAGAGAAAGCAAGAGATATGGAATCAAAACCCATGTGAAAACTGGAAATAGCAGCCAGTTAAACTTTGACAGTAGAGTAACTAGCACCATCCTTGAAAATGGAAGCCAAAAAAATTGTAGCATGACTGCCACTGGGGTTGTAAAGGGATCTGTCTGTTTCCGTTCGGCCCAAAGGAAAATGTCTTCTATTTGCTCTTGTAAATTTTTCATGTGGAAGACCTATGAGAGGAAATCAAAATTTCTTGAACGGGGGAAGAGAGCCTGGGAAAGCTTGCCATCATCAGAAGTAGAGAAGCCATGCAGTTAATTTCAGGCCCTGTCTAGATGTGGATGCCCTGACAGATGAGAAAGCAGATCTGGACCCGGATCCAATGTCGTTGGTTGGAAAACCAGGTGAGACCAAAGGGAAGTGCAAACCAGGTTTGTCAAGGCCAAAAAGGGACAATGAGGATTACTTTGCTTTGCAACCTGAGAGCTTTTTGTAGAAACTTGGGAATTAACGGTAGAGGAGGAAAGGCATGGAGAAGACCAGTGGGCCAAGCATGGGCATGAGCGTCCCTGGGGGACTGTCCCTGAGGAGGGATCAAGGCAAAATACATGCTGCATTTGTTGCTGAAAGGAGACTCAAAGAGATTGCAACAAGGATGACCCCATTTCTGGAAAATCATGTCTGCCATTGACTGATTCAGGGAACACTTGTGAGGCATCAGTAACACTAGGTTGAGCCTGTTGGCTAATATGTTGGACTCCCCTGGAATGTGCATTACTACCAGAAAGCAGATGGTAGAAATTGCCCACTGCCACACTCTCATTGCTTCTCAACATAGGGGTAAGACCTGGTCCCTCCCTGACATATTGTCCATTTGGACTGCAGTAGTCCCCAGAGGTAGAAAGCTGTTGAGTCCTTACAATGCTAGAAGAACCTCTCTCATCACCAGTACACTGATATGCAACTTGGTCTCCTGAGGCGTCCACATGCCTTGGACTGTCTGGCTGAGAAAATGCCCCCCACCCAAAATGGGAGGCATCCGTGGTCAACATGGCATTTGGGGATGGAAGAACAAATGGACATCCTTGAGTAACTTCTGCAGAGTGAAGTCACCAATGCAGAGACTCCTTGCACATATGAGACAGACTGATGGGAAAGTTCAAAGGATTTCTTAGCAGGGACCATTGAGCCACTAAGGTCCATTGTAATATCCACATGTGAAAATGTGCCATGGGCAGAATGGTTTTAGTGGCCGCCATTGAGCCTAATGCCCTGAGAACTAGAGAGGCCAGATGTTTTGGAATGATCAAAATCTGGCTGATGTTAAATTTCAAGTTTGTTACCCTGTCTGTCGTGAGGTAAGCACAGGATGTTCTTGTGTACAGGCAGGCCCCGATGAGATCTATGACTTGAGAAAATAATCCCTGGCCTTAAGGAATAGATGCCTGGTTGGAGCGGTCAGAAGCCAGTCATCCAGATGTGGAAATATCTGATAACCTTGCAGTTGGAGATGAGCTGTAACTGCTGCTAGACATTTGATGAACACCCTGGGGGCTGTGGTGAGACGAAATGGATGCACCCTGAACTGGTAGTGACTGCCTTTCAGCCTGAAATGCAGAAAATGCATGGAGTGCCTGTCCATTTTGATATGGTAGTACACATCCTTGAGGTCTTCAAGAAAGGTAAGATGGATTGAATCGTGGCCATTCTGAACTTCATGTGTTTCCCTGACTTGTTCAGAGAGGTCAGATCCAGGACAGTTGCAAGTCCCCTGTTTTCTTGGGTACTAAAAAGAGTCTGGAGTAAAAGCCCAATCTGATTAGATCAGGAGGGACCTATTGGATGAGACTTTTTTGCAGAAACTTTTTTACTTCCTGGGAAGCGTCCTCCCTCTGATTAGGAGGAACATTGGGGATGCAAAGTTTTCAATTGAGAGTGTGGGAAAAGGGTATGAAGTATCCTCTGGATACAGTCCTTTGCACCCATTTGTTGTTTATGATGGCCTCCCAGGCTTTTGGGTGCAAGGAGAAACATCCCTCAACTGCTTCCAGAGGAGAACAGTCAGGCAACAGTTCAGAATCGCTGGAAAGGCTTGTCCTGGAAAGTTTTCCATGACCCCTGATTTTGTGGACCCCTTCAGCTGCATGGGTGGGGTCTCCCAATCTGACTATATCCCCCTCTGCCCAAGGGAAAAAGTCTCCTTGAGTATCCTGGAAAGAACTGTTTGACTTCTGAAACCATGTCTTCTTACTGGTTCCTGGAGAAGGTCCGTTGTGGTGTACAAAAATGGATTACAGTGGCAGACAGGGTCTTACCATCCTTCTCACTCTGGGATAAAATGTCATGTACCATGGGCCCAAACAAGGTGGAGCCATCAAAGGGGCATTAATAAAGGACTGTTTGAAAGACTTCGCAAAATCAAACAGCCTCATCCAGGCTTGACGCCATATGCTAACACCAAAACCAGACGCCCTTGAGGAACCCTCTGGAGCATGAGAGATTAGTCTCATGGACACATTGGCTAAAGAATGTAAGGTGGCCAGCCTGGAGGAAAAGGACTCCTGTTCCTTGGTAGACATGGACCCAGGGACTGAACTAGAAAGTTCCTTGATTAAGTTCCTTTGTAGCCTGGTAAAATGTGACAAATAGTTCAATTCCCTGAGTGCAAATGTAGATGAGGGGTAGACTCTTTTGGCAAACCTGTCCAACACCTGGGATTCTGTATTCAGGGGGTGGACAGAGGAACTTTCCTGAGCCAGCTCCTCCTTTGTGGCTACCGCCACAGCCATGGTATCTATGGGGATTCCTTTGGTCCACAAAGATTTATCAGCAGGGGCACTCAAAACCTTGTGTCTTCATTTGGGGATAGGTTCCACTGTATCCAGTTTCCTCCAAGTGCTCAAAGACACCAGCTGGATGACCGGGTTTGCCGGGGGGGGGGGGGCACCCAGGTAGTAGATGGGCCGGACACGAACATGTCCCACAGTACCAATTTCTCCAGAGAAGGGTTTTAGATAGACAACCACCCCTCTCGCTAAGGATTTCAAGAATGTCTCTGAAGGAGACATTGTCAGGTGGTGATTCTGGAGACCCTTTACCTTCCTTGAAATCAGTATTCATAGTGATTCCTTAGGGGAATCAATGTGCCTCCTCTTACATGACCTCTTCCAAGGGACCGCCTCAGGGGAGCTCTGTGGGGAGGTGTCAGAAGAAGCCAGGGGATCCACCAAGGGAAGTGTATGGAGGCTTTCCGGGGCTTGCTGTCCATGCAGTAGCTGAGATACCTCAGACACGAGTACAGTATGAGGAGGGGAAGGTTCTCTAGTGCTAAGTGCTGAGGATCTCGTAGGAATGGAGAGAACCCTCTCCATAACCTTGAAAGTGGATGGGCTCTGAACCACCTGGAGCTATCCCTCTGGAGCTGAGACCACCAGAGCAGACGCCTCCAGGAGAGTTCAAGCCTCCTGCTGTGAGGGAGGAGTCAGAGCTGAGCTGTCAAAGGTTGAAGCTCTGAGAGGAAGAGATGTCTCCGAAAACTTTGGAGTCTAGGACAACCCCCCAGAACTGACCTTGACGTTATGGCTGCATGACATGCTCAGAACTAAAGCAGATGGAACCAAGCAGGTCAGGGAGAAATCCGTAGGTGAAGAGGAGATCTGTGTTGGCTCTGACAACAGGACCCAACAGAACCAACAACTCCAAAACCAAGGGTTAGATTGGAGAAGGAGTTACAGACTGGAATGGGGAAACTCTCATGGATCCAGATGTGGATGGAGCGGATACAAGCCCCATCTGGATCTGTGTCTCGAGAAATTGCCTCATGAGCTTCCCGATGTCTTTGGAAGTCAGGCTTCGGGAAGACCCTGAATTAGTAGTGGACGGATTTCTGGAGGATCTCCGAGGGGAATGAGATGGAGATCTCTTTACGTATCCTGGCAGAGCTTTGGTAGACAATGCTGTGGGAGCATCATTCGGCCCCAGAGCAACAGAGAAAGACTAGGGAGGAGGAGAGGCAGTAGCAATCGAACTCGGAGCTGACTGAGTCAGTTCTGAAGATTTTGCCTTTTTCCTAATCGATTCAGAGGAGGATCATGTGGAAGAAGATCTCCTGGACTCCCATGACTCCTCTGGTCTTTTTAGGAGAGGGTTGGGCCCCCAACATAGAATTCATCCCCGAGGTAGAGGAAGGTGGGAGCAAACCTTTTGACACCAGTTTGCTCCTCCTGTTCGCCAGAGCCCAAGGATCGAAAGCCCTACAGATTTCGCAAGGGGCTTCCAAATGGTTAGGCCCCAACAGTACACGCATTCTGTGTGGGAGTCAGATAGGAGAATCTTCCGCCCACAGAAAGTGCACTTTTTAAAACCTAGAGGTTTTTGGTCAGCCAGAAAAGCAAGGAAGGAAGGAAGAAAAAAAAAACAAGAGAAGGAGAGTATTTTTTTTTAAAAGAGGGAAGACCTGACAGAAACACAAAAACTAGAGAGAAAAGTATTAAATAATTAGATAAGTAAGTGAAAGGGGTAGGGAGAACAAGAAAAAAAAAAGGACTTACACCCATTTGAAGACAGAGAAGCTCAAGAGCAAGGAACTCAACTCAAAATGCGGAAGCAAGATCTGAGATATTCTGGGGGAGTGGGGTATTATGGATAGGGAGGAGGAGCGCAAGTCAGGAAGTTCGAGCTGGAAAGAAAGCAGCCATTTGGTTCTGAGTATCAGAACCATAACCCACAGGTTAAAGAAATAAAGTGGACAACATCAGATAATATCATCTGCAAACAGAGCCAGCTTTTCTTGACTACTATACCAATTATATCCTTGAATTTCTGAGTCCATTTTTTCTTTGCCAGTAGTTCTAAATATAATACAGATAATGAAAGGGGAAGAGGACACCCATGCCTGGTTCCTTTGCTCAAGCAGAAATTATCCAGAAGGGCCCACCCACTTTAATTTTTACCTCTGATCCCTCATATATTCTCCTAATCAACCTTATTTTATCAGAGAATGCAAGTATTTTCCATTGCCCTGCTCATAAAGTCCCAGCTTACTCTGTCAAATGCTTTCTCTGCATCAAGACCCACCAACAACAATGGTATTTTCTTACATTCTGATTCCCTCTGGATCATTGTTGTTTGTCAAATGTTTACCTCCCCTCCACAAAACCTCACGGATCCATATCTATCAATTTTGGCAGAAAGTTTGCCATTATTTTAGCCATTATAGACATAAACACTTTAAAAATCATGGTTTAATATTGAAATAGGCCTATATGAAGCTGGGTCTTTACCCTCTTTAGGTATTACAGCTACCACTGTAATGGATGGATGTTGGTACTTCTCCTCCTCCTCTTAAAATACCATTAAACATAACCTTCCAGATCTTCATCAGTTTTCCCTCCTAACTTCCAAACTTCCACAGGAATACCATCTATTCACTGGGACTTTCCTGAAGATTGGTAATACATCACCATTTTTATCTCATATATTCCTATCCTAACTGTTAGAAATTGACCCTCCTTTGCTTCTAACCTTGGCATATTTAATTCTTCCATAAACATTTCCATTTGTACCTTTTCTTAATTTCCATATTTCTCTGCTTTATCCAGACTTTCATAGAGTTTCCAAAATATTTATACCTCTACAGCATCGCGTTACCTTCCTTGTTATAGGTTCCCTAAACTTGGCGACAGCCCTTTCTACTTTCTGTTGCCTGAGTCGTCATGCTAAAAGTTTTTGTGCTGTAGAATTATTATTGAAAAACAGTTGATTAACAGCAATCTTTCTAAACACATGCATATCATCAAGGTAATCTCTTATTTTCTGTTTAACATTCTGCAGTTGCTTGTCGTCTTGTTCTGTGAGATTCCCCCTATTCTGCAATACTTCAACATTTGTCAGTCCCTCTAAATAATTCTTATTACTTCTTAACCATATCTCTCTTTCCTTTATTTCCACCCTATTTTTAAACTCCACTTTAATTTTATCCTACTCCCTAGCTATATTTTCAGAAGAAATTTCTATCTTCTCTAATAGCGCCTCAATAATTTCCACTACCCATTCCTTAAATTTCTCTCCTTTCAACAGATAGGTGGGAAAATGCCAGTGTCACACTTTTATTTTTATTTCATTACCCTGTGTTTTTATTTTAGATATTATTGGTGCATAATCTGAAATAATTATTGGGTGTGTATCAAGACCTTCAATTAAATCCACATGTTCCTGTGAAATGTAAATTCTGTCTAGCCTAGCCTAGTTTTTGTATCTTAGGGAGTAATATGTAAATTCATTCCAAATTCCTAGTACTGAAGTCACATCTTCCATGCCAAATATTTTCATAAATTTCTTCAAAAGTCTACCCTCCTTTGTTATACTTTCCCTTCTAGGCCCCCATACACATCTTCACTGCTGCAAATCAAATTCCAGTCCCCATCTTTAAGTAATATTCCTTGCTGAAAACTGATTATTTCTCCCAGAATTTTCTTAAACTCCATTATAGCAGTTTTAGGTGGAATATAAATGCATGTCAGTGTAATCCTCCTCCTTTGTAAGTAGTCCCTTAGTACTACAAATCTACCATTATCATCTTTTTATATTCTTCTGTCACTATTGGAGCTCCTCTTGCAATGAATATAAGTACTCCTGTTTTCCTTTGACTCAGGTATTCCACTGAATAACCATACTGAAAACGTTTCTTTATCAAATTAACATGTTCAGTTTTTTCTAACCATGTCTTCTGTAGCATAGCTATTCACACTCTACATTTTTAATATAGTTCACTACTCTTTCTTTTTTGTATTTATCTGTGAGACCATTGGCATTTAAAGACATTACAGAAAGCATCATTTTATTAAAAAGTTATTATTCCCTTCTTTTATGTATAATAGATTTTTCTTAAATGTCTAGCTCCAGCTTTTGTGTTACATGCATACACTGTTTGGCAGGTTGAACTTTTCTACAGTTGTTCTTGTCATATCGATTTGAACCTATGTCACATCTTACAAAACTTTTATTTTGTTTTACTGAAAGTTCGCAAGCAAAAAAACAAACATCCACCCAATACCTCCCTAAAACACATTAACTTAATACTAACACACAAAACTATGTACATCTTGAAATACTGAAGTTTTACCTTAACAATAGGAATAAATGTCCCAAACTGACAGAGTAGAGTTAACTTAAAAGAAAAGTTGTCCATGCTAGGCTGCATGGTGCAGCCTGTGCTTCTGCTAAGTGCTTTCTGGTTTTGTCTTTTCCTTATAGCTCACCCAGCTGGGAAAACACCTGACTGGTTTCAGAGAACATTATCTCCCAGCCAATTTCTCTTTTTTTATCCAATTTCTCTTTATCAGATTGTCTTCATTGAGACATGAGGACCAGATACAGAATTGCTACTAAGCATACATTTATTTGCTAGAAAAATGCATTATAATATTTAATATTCTTTTTTATTTGCTTTCTCTTAAAACTTGTTACTAGATTTTATTTTATTTATTTATTTATTTTACATTTGTTGACCGGGCTAGTCTAACTGGATATATGTCCATTTTCAGTAGAGGCCCGGGGAGAAAAGCTCCAGGGGAAAAAAACATACAATTTAATAGAGAATAACATAAAAATAGTTTTATACAGCAATAATTATACCATAAAAGCAGTTATATACAGCAATAATTTTAGTATAACATGTTAGCTAAAGAAATTGTTAAAAGAATATATAAAAAATAGAAGAATTAAAAGGTTTTTTTTCTTTTTTTTTTCACTCTTACAAGAAACAAGTCTTAGAAGGGTAGTATACTAAGTATGTTAAAGTATACTAGTAACAATTTATTTCTATGTGAGAGAAAAGGATATAGAAGTATTTTAAGAAGGTTTGTAATAGGAGAAAGGTAAAAGATCAGAGTCAAGAAAATGTTAGTCAGGGTTAGAACAGGAGCATAACCAGTTGTTATTGAAGTAGAGCTTTAGATTTCTTTTAAAAAGTGGGAGAGAGGTCTGAGATGTAAGGTCAGGTGGTAATTGATTCCAAACTTTACCGACAGAGTTAGAGAACAAGGAATCACCAGCTAAGTTTTTAGATTTAGTAATATTCAAAAACATTTTGTTTGAGGAGCGTACATTTTTGAGATTGCCATATGGTATAACGAAGCTAGAGAGTATGGGAGTATTATGGGGTTGATAAAGGGCCTTGTATGTTATTGTGAGTTGCTGAAATTGTATCTGATTCAGAAATTCTAACCAGCCTAGTTGTTTCAGATTTAGACAGTGATGAGTTCTAAATGGGGAGCCTGTAGCGAATCTGGCAGTTATTATAGGATATAGCTAGTTTGTGAAGGTTCTTTTTAGAGAGGTTAGTGTAAATGGGAGAGGCATAAAGACGGGTTGAGAGTAAATGAGTTCTAGCTATAGTGGACCTAGCTAGTGGTGTAAGATAAGGTTTTATTCAATAGAGGGATCCTAATTTTCTGTTAACTGACTTTACTGTGGCATTTATGTGGGTATCAAAGTTGAGATTATTGTCAATTGTGATTCCTAAGAGTTTAGTGGTTAGATCGAGAGAAATAAGGGTGCCATTATTAGATGTGAGAGTGAAGTGTACAGGGGTAGTCTTTTGGGTTGGTGTAAAGAGTAAAATTTTCGTTTTTTTGGTGTTACGTAGGAGGCAGCGGTTAGAGAACCACTGTTCTACTGTATTGAAAGCTTTTTGTGTGTGCGACTGAAGTTCAGCCTGAGAGGTGGCTGCACAGACAATAGTAGAGTCGTCTGCATATTGAATACATGTGGAGAGTGAAATGGCTAAGTGGAGGTCATTGATGTTAATGGAAAACAAGAGCGGGCCTAATATGGAGCCTTGTGGAACACCTAATGTGATAGGTAGATGATTCGATAGTGTATTTTGCCAGAGTACAGCCTGATGTCTGTTTTCTAGATAGGATGTGAACCAGTTTATGGATGGTGAATTTGATGAGTAGGACTGTAGGATGTGAAGAAGGATTTGGTGATTAACCATGGCGAAAGCTTTTGATAAATCGACAAAGACTGCTGAGGAGAGGATATTTTTGTTGCGGTTTTCGTTGATACAGTTTGTGAAGGAAAGCAAGGCAGAAGAGGTACTGTGGAAAGGTCTGAATCCATGTTGACAGTTTGCTAGTAGGTTGTGATGGAGAAGATGGTTCATTAGCTGTTTGTGGACACACTTTTCCATTATTTTTGAAAGTGGGGACAGCAGTGCTATGGGATGAAAGTTGGACATTTCGTTGGAGCTACCACCTTTGTGTAGTGGGATAATATGAGAAATTTTCCAGATGGATGGGATAATACCTTCATTTATGGTTCTATTTATCAGTATGGAGATGGGATAAGCTATGGCTTTAGATGCTATTTGCAGGAATTCAGCTGGGAGTTTGTCAGCTGAGAGGGTAGTTGCTTTTAGCTTTTGGAGAAGGGAGCCAATATATGATGTGGGCACTGGTTCTAACTTGAATACTGGGGGTGCCTTGGAGGTGGGAGTTTGTAGTTTTGAGATATCAGGGGATAAATGGCTAGCCAGAGTTTGGATAGTATTGGTAAAGAAAGAATTAAAGGCATTAGCTGTTTCAGTTGAATTTTCAGGATTAGCGCCTGAGGGGATGGGGGTAATAGTTACACCTGGATAAAGAAGTTTATTAATAGTAGACCAAAACTTCTGAGGTTCCTTGAGGGAGGATTGTTGTAGGTGGAGATAGTAGTTCTTTTTGTCAAGTAGGATGGCTTTTTTTGTATTATTTCTTTGTGGTCTGAAATCTGGCTGATCAAGCAAAGGGCCATAATCCAGTCATTCCCCAATGCAAGAATGAGAAAATGTACATTAATATTTCTTTTGTCATGCTCTTTTAACCTGATTTCTTTTACACTGCAGCACCTACATTTCGTAAAACTGAACAAGGAGAAAGAGAGAAGAAGGGAGAAAAAAAAATACCTGTGTACAATAGTATCCGAATTACACTTAAAAACAACTAAGAAAGCTTTACTTTATAGCATGCAAAGAATATCATACATTATAAAATAGTACTATTAAGAAAAAAATGTTTTACCTACAGTTAACCTTCTCCCTGTTCTTCCCCTCCCCTAAGTATTTTTCCGAACATTAATGATATGAAGTAGGGCATATACTTTTCGGTCTCCCTCAAGTCCAACAAAGTCCAATATTTCCAGATATTCTTGTTCTGTCATATTTCACAGATATAATTATTGCTTTGGAATCCCACATTTGTCAATTTCCAAGTTACTGGTTTTATTCTTGTTCATCTCCATTTCCCAAATCCTGTCTCGATTCTTCTAGTCAGCACTTGTGCTTCATTCCTTCTCTCCAGCATTTTCCATTTAAACACTGGAAAATGTTTCACTGGCACAGTCTTTATGTGGTCTTTATTACCAGAAGAACAAGAATCCCCTCCTGTTTCACAGCTCACTGTTTGTTGGACAAACATTTATATTTCCTCCTTAGCATGTGCTTCATCAAGAAGTGATAATGTCCTTCCAGGGAAAAATATTTTGAAGATAACTGGGTACAACTTTTGAATGTCATGCCTGCTTCTCAACATTCCCTGAATAGTGGAATAAATGTACTCTTCTTCTGCCTGGAGTACAATGAGTAATCATTCTCCACAAATACTCTGATGTCTTACACTTTTATAATTTTGTCATTCTGCCACAGGTTTGTCAGAATTAGTGCCTTCTGCTAGTAGGATTGCATCTTTACTATTGAAGGTCTAAGTTGCTTTCTCATATCCAGGTTTGGAGCATACAGACAATGTGCCCTTTCAATTTACTATTCCTGCTGTGGAATACCAGAACAGTTGCTTATTTATGCTTTCTTAAAATTAGTACAGTCTGTTCCCTCCCGCTTCTTTGGTACAGCTGAAAATATCAGGTTTTCTCTACATGCTCAGTCCTCTAATTCTATTATTTTTTAAACATCTCTTCTTGAGCAATCTCATATTCAGCCAGCCGTTTCTTCATTTCTGTCTCTCATTTTTGTAGCTTTATCACCTCATCTGAATATCTGTTTAAAGCTTCTTCCATTTTTTCCCAGCCTTTTGCTGTTTGAGTTGAGGTACTCCATCAGTGTTTACCAGGTCTGTGTGCAGTTTTCTTATGCTTTCATCTAGGTTACTTGAAGTCATGTCTGGAGCTTATACTGCTTTTTGCTGAACAGCTCACTTCAGCAGCCTTGGTGTGGTTTACTCATATAAAAGCTTTTGTAGCTGTCACATCTAGCTACATAAATAACCCCTGCTGACTTGCAAGAATAGTGAAATTTAACTCCATATGTTTTGTAAAGATGTGCCAAATTCAGCAGGGGACCAACATCATTTTAGCACCTACTGCAAAATTCACCAGGTTTGTCTGTTTTGGGGTGCTTTAATGTGTAGTCCCATTTCCGTTAAACATGTTCACAGGTGGTTACCAGGCTAATGACCGCAAGGGCCTTTTTAAGCTAGCCATGCATCCCAAATGTCCGACAAGTTCTTGTACCCTTAATAACTGCAGGCTGGGGCTTGGGAGGTGAAACATTTGCAGTCAGAGACCTGAGAGATGAACCATTTACGGGCTGCCTGTGTCCATTAGAGACATAGGTGCCAAACCAGGGATGAATTTCCTGTTCCCCATCTAGTTGTCCAGGTTGCACTTGAATTGGTTTAGTGAAGAATTCTGCTTCACATGGATGGGGAGCCTGTTCCAGAGATACAGTAGTGTCTGGAATACAGGCATGTCTCTCCAGCAGGTCATGTTTATATCACAGGCAGATTTAAGTCTTTAGAACAGGTAATTCTGGTGCTGTTTGTGTTGCAGATTTACAGAAGGTCCTTCAGACTGAGGTCTGACAAAGCCTTGTATGCCCGTCATAGATCTCTCCTCAACAGCCTGTAGGAGACAGAGTACCGGGACAGAGTCTTGAGGTGGTCTGCATAGTACATGTTACTTATGCCCTGTATCCTTTTAGTAAGGAACATCTTTGGATTTCCCAGTTGCTGGATATGCCTAGTTAGGTATATAACAAAGGGGGAATTGTACTCAATAATAGCTCTGATGAATGCTGAATACAGTGGAACAATGACTTCCTCTGACCTAGATGCCATACCTTTGTTTATAAGTTGCACACCAGAGAATGATTTCTGCACTATTGTAGACACGTGATGGTCAAAGGCTAGATTATTGTCTATGTGTGTTCCCAAATCCCTTTTTTGGGGTGTGTTGTCAATATGATATTTACCAGAGGTGGATGACTTCCCCGAGGGTACTATTATGCATTTCCTTGCATTCAGTTTTAGTCCATGTGTCTGACACCAGTTGTTTATCTGCATCAGCCCTTCTTGGAGAACATTTGTGTCGGTGGGCAATTCTGTGACAGCTCCTAATTTCCAGTCATCTGCAAATTTAGTCAGCCAGAGGCCACTGACATTGGCCTTGACTTCAGAGAGGTAAATGCCAAAAATGAACAGTGCCAGGACCACTCCCTAAGGGACTCTGCTTGTGATTGGCCTCTTTGTAGAGGTTGACTCCCCATTTGTAACTTCCTGGGTCCTGTCTGTGAGCCAGCTGGCTATCCACTGGGTGACATAAGGGTTTGTATCTTACCTCTTAAGTTTGTCAACAGTGCCTGAGTGAGGTATTGTGTCATATGTCTTGGCCAGGTCAAGGTAGGCAGTGTGTGAATCACTTTGCCCTCATCCACTCCTTTGGTGACCTTCTCAAAGAAGTCTACTAGGTTGAGTAGGCATGACCTGCCCTTGATGAAACCAAATTGGGTTGGGTCCAGTGTCTGGAGGTTTCCAATGTCTTTACTGATCATTTCCATGATAATTATTTCCATGACTTGCATATGAGGCTAGTGAGACTTAATGGATCTGTACTTTCCAGGGTCTGTAGATGGCCCACCTTTGTGCAGAGGGATGACTGTTGCTGTTCTCCATTCATTAGGCATGAAGCTTGTTTGAAGGCTACAATTAAACAGCAATTCCAGAGGGCCTGATAGGTCATGTTTTATGGTATTTAGAAGGCATCCTGGGATATTGTCTGGTCCCAATGATGCAGTGTTCTTGGCTTTAGAGAGAGCATTAAGGATCTGTTCTCTAGTGATAGCAGGGAAAGTTACATTTGATGGCATTTTAAACTCATGTTATGCTGTACAGAGTACTCTTGTTAGAAATATGGGGGGAGGGTGACTTTTTGAGCACTCAGACACAGGATCTGAATTGCCTAGACAATGTAAATCCTTATAAGTTTCATTCTGTTGTCTGCCAAAAAAAGTAAATACTAGAAAATGGAAATCAAAATTTAAGTAAACTGTATTTGAAGTATTAAATATTGTAAAAGAGATACAAATTGGAAGAGGGATCTTTAGAACAGTGTAGGAGCAAATTACATAGAAATAAATGTTATTTGTGAGAACAAGACATGCGTTCAGTAGGAGGAAGTGAGATTTAAGGTTATGCAGGAATTGAACAATTTATATAATGCTGGACTGAAAGAGTTGTGTAAAGGAAGAAAATATATGTTATGTGTAATGTATATAAATGGAACGAATGTTAATATAGTGTGTTAAGTAATGGTTTTAATTGAGATGTTTAAAAAAGATTTTAAATTCATATTTTTCTTAAAAACAAAGTTTGGGAAGCTACCTATCACTTTTACTGAGTAAGATTTGTGCAAAACTATTTTCCACTATTCTTCGATAATCCTCATGATTCCCCACTATCTACATTTAGAGGGAGTGAAGCACTTTAATACTTATTTATTTTCTGACCTGTTACAGCAGGAAGCCTTCTGAAAAAATAACTTCTCATCTCTTGTATTTTCTTATCTGCTACAGTAGGAATTGTGTTCACGAAAAATAAGGTAAAACTTTTCATCCCTTTTACTAATAATTTTATTAGCAGTATCCATCAATTTATGCCTACAGAGTCCCTGCCAACCAGCTGGTGTACCAAAGCATGTACCTGTTCCTTAAATGTTGTTCTTTCTGTCAGTCTTGAAGCTCTGATAAACTGCACTCACACAAAGTCTGGCAGTTGGTTTAGAGGGTTAATGCTATATGCTGTAGTTTCTGTCGTACAGGGTTTGATGCCCTCAGCCCTCATTTGTATACTGTATGACCTTGAGCAGGTCACTAAATACAAATTTTTCCTGGGTTGTCCCTGGAAAGGAAATTTGTGCCCAGCAGGCATACCTGATTAACAAATGGATATGATTAACGGAGAGAGGTGGCATAATGGTTAAGATCTTAACCTCATAAATGCCATGTACAGGTTTTTTTTTCTGGACTCTGGATATTGGCTAGGCTTCTAATGGTCTGCAGACTGACAGCCTAGTATTCAGCTATGAAACTTGTAGTTCATGAAGTGAGGGTTCATAGATTCATAGAGTGTTAACCGAAAATGAAGATAATTGTTTACAAACGTTGGTTTGTGATGTAAATTGCTTTCAGATTTACAACCAACTACATCTATTTTAATGTTGAAGTCCAGCCCCACTACCTGTAAAATTGGAGCAGGAAATTTGATAACACTGGGAGCCATAACCAAATGAAATTTAAGGGAAATAAACTAATATTGTAGGGATCTCATCCCAATAAGAACTTAAGAACTTTCCTATGGCTACTTTGAAGACCAGTATGGAAGAAAACAGTGTGCATGTCCAGAGTCAGCAGGAGAAGAAGAATAGGCTGAATTGCCTACATTTTGAGTATCTTGGCTTTTATGAATTTGTTCAGAGTGGTTTTAAAATAGTCACCACATATCTTCTGGCTTGAAAAATCAGAAGATCATGGAGTTAAAACACTTCACCATCAGTACTTAAGACACTTGTTGTATTGCTTTCTCTTTAAGAAAACCCTAAATTCTTAAAGGGGAAAGTTAAATCTGTTTTAAGAGAAGATTGCAAATCCTGCCTGGGATAGGCTTCTAAACAAATTCTGTGGTGTACCACATAGAAAGTACTCTTCTACAGATCGACCTGCATTATTTATTCATTCTCCGATACCCACTTTATCCTTTGCTTGTATTATATGTGTTAATTGTAACCAGTTTGTACAAAGTAAGAAAACTTCCACATGTCATTTGGTGTAGATTGAGGAGTGGGTAAGTGCAAAGGGAGAAAGCATTTGTTTTTCAAAGTACTGGTTGATTTTTGACTCTTGCTTCTCTGCTATTCCCCCCATCCCATCTTTTTTTCTCTTCTTTTTGTTGCCATTTTACAGCTTATTTTAAAGGGTCTGTTTTTATTCAATCTTCTTGTTTAAAAAAATAAAGTTTAGGATTTTGGTACTTTTTTTTTTTTTTTTTTTTTTTTGTCAGCAGGCAAAATTCTTTTGACTTAGTCTAGAGGCTCCCTTTTCTTTTGTGCTCTCTTATGGACCATCTTTCTAGTCTTAGCAAATATTTTATTTTGCTTTTGTTTTCTAAGTTTAGTAAAAAAAATCAGTGTAAGAGAAAAGCTCTAACATATTACAAACATTTTAAAGAGACATTTAGTAATATACATTAACAATCACACCTAAGTATCTGCTAATTAGATTGGATTCATGCGAAATAAAGGAAACTATTACAGTATATTACATATTTATGGATTAAGTAAATGTTGAACATTGAACAACTGCAGTGGTGAATTAGTTGGTTTGTCAAACAGATAAATATTGTGATTAGTGATTAGAATTCAAAGAAATGGAAGTGAGGGAAGGAACTAGATAGGGCAGTAAATGTTAATATTGCAGTAAAGAGGTGGGGTATTAAGGAGGTTAAGAGACACAATCATCATAAGTTTTATATTAAAAGTATAGAGGTGGGTATTGGTGAAAGCTGGTTGTAGGACACAGAATTTTGAGTGAAGAGAAATGGTTTGATATGGCAAACTGATTACAGGAGCAAGATCCATTGATATGACAGGCAAAGCATTATTTTTGTTTAAATTAGTTTATATTCTGAGTGGATTTCAGTGGTAGTGGGATACAGTTCCATAGTTTAGTTGCACTATTAGTATATATAGAGAGTCAGCTGCAGTATTAGATGATTTAGTTATAGTGATTAGTGATTTTTCTCTGGTGTGTGTCTGCAAGTTTAAAACTGTATTATATTGTTAAGGGCTGGGCATTTTTCTGTCTTATAGAGAAGTTTGTATATTGTAGTTAGTTGGGAAAGAGCTAGGTGAGAATGTAGTTCTAACCAGGTTAATTATCTGAGTGCTAGGTAGTGATGTGTTTTGTTGTCATGATCTAAGCAAATTTGGCTATTTTATTGTAACATTGCTCAAGTTTGAAAAGTTGTGAGTCCTGAAGGCTAATGAAGATTGAGACAGCATAGAGGAGAGGTGACAGTAAGAAACTAGAGGCTATATGTTTTCTGGCCACACCAGTGAGGTAGGTTTTTACATTGTATAATGTACATTTTTTTTTCATGAGTTTAAGTATGTGTGCTATATGGTAAATTTTAACTGGCTATCTATGATGACACCCAGTAATTGTGTGGTTCTCTTGTTTTATAACTGTGTTGTTGACCAAGATATTAGTGAATAGTGTTGCATTAACAGAGATGCGTTTTGGGGTAAAGAGTGGTATTTTGTATGATTTAGATGTAGTTGTGAATTATTTAGCCATCTTTCAGTTAATAAAGAAGATTGTCCTGTAATTTCTTATAGTTTACAGTCAGTTTTGGCAGAGCAGATCAAAGTTGGATCATCGTCATCATTTTGAATTAGGGTAACATTTTTGTAACAGTGTAGGATCAGTGATGAATATCTTTAAAAAGAATGGAGCCTAGTATGTGTTTTTTAAACACCTTTATTGAATTTATCATGTGTGGCATAGGCATACTTACATTTATATAAAAATAATCAAACCATATTAGCAAGTTCACATTTACAAACATTGTTCATCAAATATATTGTTCTACACCATACAGTCAAAGTGATGCTGCATCAATTGTTCAGTGACAGCCTTTTCTTAAACCTCATTCCTCCTTTGAAACATTTTGGCATAAAATATTCCCACAATTTCCATTTTTTTAGATATAATGTACTCCTACCCCTTTCTAAGGGTTCCACTTTCTGTTTTTTATCTCTGTTACAGTATTTAACTAGATCAAGTATAACTGATTTAGATTTTGATTTCCATTTTCTAGTAATTGCTTTTCATGGCAGCCACCAGAATTAAACTTGACAAGGCCTTACTTAGTTTAAGCAATTCAGGTCCTGTATCCCAGCTAAAAAAATCACTTCCTTAGTTACACTCATATGCTAACCCAGTATTCCTGACAGAGTACTCTGTATGGAATTTTTAAAGTTTGCCAACTCATCATGCTCTGAGAACATATGCTCCCAGTTACATCTTTCTTCCCCATTACACCTCCAAGATCTGTCATGTAGCTGAGGAAAAATTCTTTGGTGTCTACTTTAAATCTGTACTTCTCAATACTTCATTTTATCATGTTCCTATGAATTTGGGTATTGCTGAACCAATTTGTGTGTGGATACACAGTTTATAGTTACTGCCTTTGTTTTATCTTCATTAATTTTATTTCCAAAAAAAAAAAAAGTACAGAAGCATCTCAGAATGCTTCACAATACTGGGATGACCTAAATATGGTTCCAGCAGATACAAAATATCATCTGCAAACAAAACCAACTTTTCTGGAATGCCATATCAGTTATATCCTTGATTTTTTGAGCCCTTCATTTTCTTTGCCAATGGTTCTAAATATAATGCAGATAAAGGGGAAAGAGGACATCCAAGCCTAGATCCTCTGTTCAGACACAACTTATTATAAAGGAACCTTACCCCTTTGACCTTTACCTTCAATCCCTCATATTTCCTTCTAATTAACCTTATTATTGTATCAGGAAATGCAAATGCATCCATTGCCATACTCATAAACTCCCAATTTATTCTGTCAGATGATTTTTCTGCATCAAGATCCACCATCAGCATTACATTCTGCTTCCCTGTGGCTCATCCCTGTTGTATAATGTTTTTCTCCCCTGCACAAAACCACAATGATCCATATCTATCAATTTTGGCATCACCTTTGCCATTCTTTTAGCCATTATAGACATAAACACTTTATAATAATGGTTTAATTTTGAAATGGTCTAGTATGAAGCTGGATCTGATGGGTCTTTACAATCTTTAGGTATTACACCCACCACATCTTTGTACAGGATGTTGGTACCTCCTCTCATTTTAAAACATTGTTAAACAAAACCTTCCAAATCTTTATCATGTTCTTCCCTCCTAGTTTCCACACTTCACCAGAAACACCATCTATTCCTGGAGACTTTCCTGTAGATTGATTATACATCACCATTTTTATCTTATCTCCTCCTATATTTAAGTCTGCCATAAATATTTCCATTTGTGCTTTTTCTTGCTTTTTTTTCCCAATATTTTTATTAACATTTGTGCTTTTTCTTGCTTTTCCCTACTTCTCTAATTTATACAGATTTTTTCTAAAATGTCCGAAACATCTCTAATACGCCTACACTATCTCTAGTTATTTATCTTGTTATAGGTTCCCTTAGTTTGGCAAAAAACCTTTCTACTTTCTGTTGCCTAAATTATTGTGCCAAAAGGTTTTGTGTTCTGGAGCTATTAATAAAAAACAAAAAAACTTGCTTAACAAAAATCTTTCTAAACTCATTGTCCAGGTACTTCCTTATTTTCTCTTTAGCACTCTGCAGTTTCTCCCTTCTTGTCCTGTGAGAGTCTCCTTATTCTGTAACACTTTAAACTTTGTCAGCCTCTCTAAATTATTCTTGTTATCACTTAGTCATATCTCTTTTTTTTATTTCAACCCTATTTTTAAATTTCCTTATACTTCAGGAGTACTTTCTATCTTCCCTAATAACTCCTGAATAATTTCCACTACCCATTCCTTAAATTCCTCTCTTTTTAACACGTAAGTGGGGAAGCCCCAGTTTTTCATCTTTACTTCATTACCCCACATTTTTTCATAGTAATTATTGGTACCTGATCTGAAGTAGTTTTTGAATGTGTGTCAAAGTTCTGAATTAAATGCACATCTTTCTTTGAAATATAATTTCTGTCCAGTTTAGCCCAGTTATTGTACCTTGGGGAATAATATGTAAATTCTCTCCAAGTTCCTACTACTGAATTTACTTTCATACCAAATATTTTCATAGATCTCTTCATAAATCTACCCTATTTTGTTATATTTTCCCTTCTAGGCTCACCAAATCCATCCTCATTGCTGTAAATCAAATTACATTCCCTATCTATAATATTTCCTGCTGAAAGGTGATTATTTCTCTCAATCTTTCTAAGCTCCATAATAACAGTTATAGGTGGAATATAAATGCATGCCAGTACAATCCTCCTCCTCCCCTTCCAGTAGCCCCTTACTATCACAAATCTGCCATTATTATATTTTTTCCCTCTTCTATCACTATTAGAACTCCTCTAGCAATTAATATAAATACTCTTCTTTTCCTTTGTCGCTGATATGCTACTGAATATCATTCCTGAAATCCTTTCTTTATCAAATTCACATGCTCATTTCTTTCCAAATGTGTCTCCTGTAGCATTGCTATTTACACTTTGCATTTCTTAATATAATTACATATTCTTTCCTTTTTGTCTATACCTTTGAGGCCATTCACATTCCAAGATAATCTGGAATGTTTGGCCATTATAGTAAGAAGTCATTATTTCTACCTATTATATGTTGCAGCTTTTGTAAATGTATATTTCCAGCTTTTGTGATACATACATCCACTAATGCTTGGCAAGCTAATTCTTTATATATTTTTTTATTATCAACATTAGAACCTATGTTACATTTTACAAGACTTTTTGTTTTAATAAAAACCCTAAAAAAAAACCCAGAACCTGCTAACTTAATACAAAAGCACATAACTATGCACATCTTCAAATAATGAAGTCTATCCCTCCTAATACAAACATTTGTCCCAAATAGATAACTGCTAACACAGGCCTTAATTAACCTGAAATTGAGATGATACATGCTGAGATGCATGCTATTGCCTGTGCTTCTACTTATACAATTGATGTCTGCTCTTTTTTATCGTTATTCCCCTCCCAGATGTGAAAAGAACTTGAGTGCTTTCAGAAAACATTAACTTTTAGCTTTGAAGAAACCAGTGTTTCGTCTTTTATTACCCTGTTATTAGCTTCTCTCCATGGAAATGTAAGAGAAAAAATGTAGCCCTTTGCTGCAGCCTAAATGACAAGCTGAAACATTTATTGTAAAGGAAAATTTTTCATTGTATTCAGTGTTCTCATATTTACTTGCTTCCAGTAAACAGTTATTAAATTAAACCAAGGGTCTTAATCCCGACATTCACCAATGCAAAAGTAAGAGAAAACATAGCTGTATATATATTATGATCTGTGTACTTTTGTTCCCCATTCCCCACCTCATTGACCCAAGAATACAGCCTGGTAACTTAAACATGCTTTTGTCTAGCTTTTCTTTTCTTTGTGCACTGTAATGCCTACATTTATTAATACCAAGAAAGAAGAAAGAAAGAGAAGAAGAAGGAAAAATGTATCTGTTTACTTTAGCAACTTTATGACTTACAAGAACAACTAAAAATACTTTACCATAAACATGCGATTTATATTGTGAAAAACTTAATAGAAATACTGTTAAAATCAGAAATTTTTACTTACTGTTACATTTTCCTTTTTCCTCTCCTCTCAGTGTCCTAACAAATGATGACGTGAAATGAGGCAAATGCATTCAGTTCACCACAAGTTTAACATCAAAAAAGTCCACTTTCCAGTTATTGTTACACAGCAGAATTTCACAAATGCAGTTGATGCTTTTTCTAGTCTCATTCATTAATTTCCATGCTCCTATTTTTTTTTCCATATTGTTTACATTTCCAAACTCCATATTTTGTTATTCCCTTCTTTTACGGTACTCCCTTTTCTTCTGGTTAACTCGTGTTTTCCCATTTTAACAGTGGAAAAGGTTTCACTAGCAAAGTCTCTCAATGTGCTTTGTTATCAGAAGAATGAGGCAGAGTCCCCTTCGCTTGTTGGCTCATTTTTTTGTTGGACAAACTTTTGTATTCCCTCCTTAGCACATTCTACATAAAAAAATGATAGTCTGAAGACAGCTGGAATTTCACACCTGTCTCTCTGCATTCCCTGATTACTAGAATAAATGTATTTTCTCTTGTGCCTGGTGTAAATAATCATTTCCCACAAACACTCTGCTGTCTCCAACTTTTAATACTTTTCCCTTTTTCCACAGTTTTGTCAGGATCAACTCTTTTTGCTGGTAGTTTGCATCTTTACTAATACAGATCTTTGCTGCTTCCTCATGGCCAGATTTGGTGCATATGTGTTGTGTGCCCTTTCAGTTAACAGTTCCTGCTATGGAACACTAGTCCACTTGCTTATTGATGCTTTCATAAAATTAATACAGTTTGTTCCTTCTAGTTTCTGTGTACAGCAGAAAATCTCAGATTTTCCGTATGTGCTGAGTCCTCTCTTCTTGAGCAGTCACATACTCAGCTAGCATTTTCTTCATTTCAACATCTGATTTTTACAGTGTTATCAGCAAATCTGAATATCCATTTAAAGCTTTTCCATCTTTTTATTTGACTTGATATACTCCTTCAGTGTTTTGTTTATTTTAACCCATTCTGAGTGCATTTGACCTATTTTTCCTCTTATTACTGGAAGCCATGCCTTGCACCAAAGCTGGTGTTTGAACTGCTTTTTGCTGAATAGCTGCAGGATTCTTCACAGTCAGTGTTCTGTCTCCTCCATTTCTAGTTGATTTTATTTCAGGCTCTCTAAGTTTCTTCTTTGCTGGCATCCAGGCAGTGAACTTAATGGCCGGTAACTGGCACTGCAATGGTGGTGCTGTGGTAGCGTTGTTGCCTCACAGTAAGACGCTGTCCGGTTCGATTCTCAGCTAGAGCGTCTTCTGCGTGGAGACATGCGTGAATGGGCGTACCCTCGTTGAAGGTTGTGCATCAGGGCTGGTAACTTGGCATGTACAAATCAACTACCAATCATTAGCAGACCGGAGTTCCGCTGTGGTGACCCCTAATCAGGAAAAAACGAAAGATACAACAACAGAGTTCCCGGCCTTTGTGTTTCAGTTTTTTTTTTTCCACACTGGGAGAGCTGATATTAAGCTGCTGATCAGTGTGTAGCCATCTTGGAAAAGCCTAGAATGGATCCTAGTATTGTTCCTTGTGGGGCACCAATAGTTTCTGGCAAGTAGGTGGAAAAATCATTTTTCTATGTTACTGCTTGTGCTGTGTCTGAGAGGTATTTATGGAACAATTGCAGTGAAGAGTTGTGGAGCCCTAAGGTTCATAGGTAGGTACTAGGCTATCTGCCCGAAGGCATTTATAAGCCTAGCCGGAATGTGTTGGCTTTCGCCACCCCCTTAGATTAGTTCCCTGTGCCTTTGTCCAGCAGAGCCATTGAAGTGATCCCTGGGGTAAACTTTCTGTTTCCCATCCACTCATCAAGGTTTCTCTTGAAGAGGGCTAGTGAGGAGCTCTGCCTAATGTAGATTGGAATCTTGTTCCAGAGCATGGGAAGTCTCTGGGACAGGAATCTATCCCTCCAGCATGTCCTATTTATTGTTGTAGTGAGGTTTAGATCCCTGGAGCATGTGGCTCGAGGGGATATGGTTTTCTTTAGGTGGAGCATGTCCATCAATTCTGGGTTGGACATGGCCTTGTATGTCAGGCAGAGATCACCTCTGAGTAGGCGGTATGCAACCGAGTACAGCTGGAGTTTCTTCAGTCGTGCTGCATAGGGCATCTGCTTGAGGCCAGTGATCCTCTTGGTGAGGTACTTCTGTGGTCTTTCCAGTTGTTGCAGGTGTCTTGTAAGGTACATCCCAAATGGGGCATTGTACTCTATGATGGGTCTGATGAGTGATGCACAGAGGGGCCCAATGACCTCTTTCGATCTGGATGCAAACCCCTTTGTGATTAGGAGGGCCACATAGAAGGATTTTCTAACCACTTTGGCAATGTGATTATCAAAGGAGAGGTTACTATCTACTTGGGTCCCCAGATCCCTTATTGTGTCTTCCGTATTTAGGGGGCTATCACCTATGTGGTAGTTTGTGGGTACTTTGTTTTTTCCAAAGGGGATGACTATGCACTTTTTGGCATTTAGCTTGAGGCCATGGTTTTGACACCAGGTATCTGTCTCAGTGAGACCCTTTTGGAGGATGTCTGTGTCAGCCAGTGAGTCAATTATAGCCTCTAGTTTGCAGTCGTCTGCGAACTTGGTCAGCCATAGTCCTCCTATGCTTGCCTGTACCTCTGAGAAGTATATGCCGAACAAGAGGGGTCCTAGGACTGAGCCCTGGGGAATGCCACTTGTAACTGGTTTAGAGTCAGACCTAGCATCCGCAACTATTACCATTTGGTTCTGTCCATGAGGCAGTTGGCAGCCATCTTGTGACGTAGGGGTTTATGTTCAGGTTAAGAGTTTATGTTAAGGATAAGATTTTATGCAATAGTTTCTGGTGGGCTACTGTATCAAAAACTTTTGATAATTTAATGATCCTTTCTATGGGTGTTGACATTATTAACACAATTCTGCAAAACAGTTGTGCTGTGATGAGGACAGAAGCCGTGTTAGGTTGAAGACAGAAGTTGGTTATTTATTAGATAGCTGAGATGCTGTGTATGAATACACTATTCTGATATTTTTGATAGGGGTGGTAAAATGGAAAGAACTTTGTAATTTCACTCTTGTGCAGTGGAATAATGAAGGATTGTTTTCTATAGAGAGGGTACTTTGTTTTCACATATGGATTGACTGATCAGAACTAAGACAGGGTATGCAATTGCCACAGCAGCTATTTTATTTATTTATTTATTTTTTGTTTACTGGGAAAGTCCGACTTGGTATGAGCCAATTTTCAGTGGAAGCCCAGGGAGAAACACTCCAGATGCATGTTTTTGAATGTGGGAGGAAACCAGAGTACCCGGAGAAAACCCACACGAATGGAGGGAGGACATGCAGACTCCACACAAAAAGAACCCCAGCTGAGAATCGATGTGGAGAACCTCTTGCTGTGAGGCGACAACGCTAACTGCTATGCAACTGTGCCTTCCATTATTTTAAGATATTTACTATGCAGGTTGTGGGGGCAGTTAGAGTAGACTTTAATTTTTGATGGTATCTGTGGGAGCTGATTTGATGTAGAAAAGTTGGAGGAGGTCTTTTGATTCGGTAGGGACATCAAGAGCTTGATTAGTCACTTGGCTGGTTAATGACAGTACTGTCTTTGTAAAGTGGATATTGAATTGGTTGGTTGGTTTATAGTATCATTTTGTTTCTGTGTGTTTGATGTTGGCTATGTAGCTTGTCCTGAATTTATCAGTTTCTTGATTGAGGCCCATAAAAGTTTTGGATTATTGGTGTGTCTGTTTTGATTGGTTGAGTGTCAGGGTTTCTTATATTTGGTGATAAGTTGTTTTGTTAAGTTTAGCTTGCTGGAGGTGAAAGATCAGATCTGCAAGTGGATCCAGCATCCAGTGTGGCTACACCAGCTGTGGTCACTGGAGCAGGAACCATACTTGTTGATGCTAAAAGGGGGCACCTTCACCTTGTAACAGGCCTCTTTCTGAATAAATTAGGTTTTCAGTTGAGTTGGAGGGAAAGTACAGAGTGGTCCAAAGCATCATCCTCTGTTTGGGCATTAGGGCAGAATAACTGCTGCTTTTGGTGTTGCAAACTAGTTGCAACAAGGCTGGCTCCAGTGGTTGAAGGTCATGGTAGCCGGTGTCTGACTGAGGGAACCACTCATGTAGCAGACAAATTGATCTGTTCAACTTGTCCACCAATACACTGGATCTCCCTTGGATATGCATTTCAATTAGAAAGCACTGTGAAGACATTTCCCACTGCCAGACCCATATGGCCTCCAGACATACAAGATAAGTGATGGTTCCTCCTTGTTTGTTGTTGTACCAGACTGCCAAATTGCTGTCTGTCTGGATAGTGATCATGTTTGCTTGCAGGGAGTCCTGGAAGGCCTGTAATGCTAAGAGGACTGGGTTACCCTTCTCTCCAGTATACTAAAGTGAAGATTGGCCTGTGGTAGAAGCCTCTTACCTTGAACAGTCTTCCCTTCAAAATGCCCTTAACCCCAGGAGCCATGTGCCCTTGGTGACAGTGGCCCCCTGGGGGGGGGGGGGTTGAAGGGATGGCCTAAAGCAATCTGAGGGAACCTTAGCCAATGCTGAATATGTTATTTGCAAATCCCAATTAGTTTGACTGGAAAGTGCATTGGATAATGAAGATTGGACTACTGGACTGAGAGAGTCCACTCTAATACTGTCATATGGAATACGGTGTGAGGGACAAGAATGATGGATGCTGCATACAACCCATCTGCGTGGTGGTGTCCAGGTGGTATCCACTGAATTCTAAGGTTTAGACTGTTTTAACTCGGACTTCTGTTGGTTGATCCCGACTCATAGGTCTGAGCACAGCTGGATCAAAGGATCCCTGACTTGGATTAACAGATCCTTCATGGCTGCAGTTGTGAGCCAGTCATCTAGATAAGGGAACACCCTGAGCCCCTGTAGTCTGGGATGTGATACTGCCACTGCTGTGCACCTAGTGAACACCTGAGTAGCTGTGGTGAATACGAAGGGACAATGCTCAGAACTAAAAATGAATGCATGCCAGCCAAAAGCAAAGGAACCTTTTGGGCTGCCTTGGTATTTTGATATGGTAGAAGGCATCCTGAAGGTTCACTGAGCACATCCAGTCTTCCTTCCTCGAAAGAGGCAATATGGACTGAACCATGGCTGTCTGGAAAATTGGTGTCTAATGAATTGGTTTAACTGATTGCCTTTCCCACTTTTCTTTGAAACCAAAAAGAATCTTGAGTAGACTCTGTACCTTTGCTGGTTTGGTGGGACCTCCTGGATGGAGCAGTTATTCAGTAGCCTTGCAAACTCTTGTTCTGTAAGGGTGGAATGTCAGGAAGGCTTCATTGTGATATCTCTGTGGGAGAAAGAAAGGGACTGCAGTAGCCTCTGGTTATTATTCTCAGCACCCATGAGAGTAATAACCAGAGGCCATTACTCTTACCACACCATGAATCTAGAATGATGGCTGAACAGGCATGAGTGTGCAGAGATAAGAACTCCTTAGCTGCCTCCAGAGTACAGCAGTTGGGTAACATTTCAGGATTACTGGAAGGATTTGACATTGAATGGACCTTAAAATCCTTGGTTTTGATGGCCACCTCTGCCTCAAGAGTGATGTTCATTGTTATTCTCACCCCTCCCCCTGCTCCTGAGGAGGTCTGTCTCCAGGAATGTTCTGCACAGAGACTTTCAGAACTGAAATCACCTCCCATCTTTTTGTTTTTTAAGAAAAGGACCTTTAAGGGGTGGAGAAGCATATACCCACGGCAGACAAAGTTTTGCTGTGTTGTGCACTCCTGGTGAGTGCATCTTTAACCTTAGACCCAAACAAGATGGACTCATCAAAGTAGGCATTTAAAAAGGACGCTTTGATGTTCCCCACAAAATGACAGAGACTCATCCAGGAATGTCGGCATATGGCAATGCTAGTGTCTGCCATTCTTGATGTGCCATCCACTGCGTCAGACAAAAGATACATAGACACATTTGTAATGGACTGAATGGTTATTAGCTGTGAATCCAGTATTTTTCAGGTTTCCACTTCCGTGATACTGGAGAGAGATTTAGGGAGATCTTTGGTCAAGTCCCTCATAAATCTGGTTAAATTTGCAAGATAATTCAGCACACATAAGACAAGTCATTTATCTGGTAATCCTTAGGAGCACAGTGAAAAAACACACAGACCCCTGGAGACCACATCTGGCTTGTTCAAGTGGCAAACAAGATTTGATGGGGAATGTGGGAAGGGAAGAAGATCCTCAGCCTTGGATCCAGAAGTCTGAAAGTTACCAGCATCAGATATGGTTGGATCCAACAAACCCGTAGGTTGAGTTGGATGGAAAAGACAATGTCAGATCGGATTGTATTATGTGAGTGCATATCTTTTTAGCAGTTGAGAGCCCTTTATTGTTTGTCCTGAGTGATCCTGATAAAGGTGGCAAAAGTAAGTCCTGAATCTTGCTCATTTTACGCTATAAACATTTAAAGGAAAATTCCACCTTATAATGGAAAAAAAAACATTTCTTTACTCTACCTCTGTTTTCTGAGTTATTTTAACACCTCAAAATCACTTTGACTGCTTCCTATAGAATTTTAATTTGTTCTCTGCAAAGTGGCTGTCTGTGGGGTTTGGCATATCATAGGTTCATAGGTAGGTACTAGGCTATTGGCCCTAGGGCCTGTATAAGCCTAGCCAAACGGTACCCTGGCTTTTGCCACCCAAGAAAATTATTTTCCTGTGGCCCTGTCAAGCAGAGCCACAGAAGTGATCCCCGGGGTGAATTTTCTATCTCCCATCCAGTCATCAAGATTTTTCTTGAAGAGTGCTAATGAGGAGCTTTGTTTGATATAGATAGGTAGTTTGTTCCAGAGTATGGGAAGTCTCTGAGACAGGAATCTATCCCTCTAGTGTGTTCTGTTTATTGTGGTGACAAGGTTTAGGTCCCTAGAGCATTTAGCTCGGAGGGATTGGGATTTCTTTAAGTGGAGCATGTCCAACAGCTCTGGGTTTGACATAGCTTTGTATGTTAGGCAGAGATCGCCTCTGAGTAAGCGATATGCGACAGAGTAAAGCTGGAGTTTTTTGAGACAGTCTGCGTAGGGTATCTGTTTGAGGCCGGTAATCCTCTTTGTGAGGTATTTCTGTGGCCTTTCCAGTTGTTGTAGATGTCTTGTGAGGTACATACCAAAAGGGGCATTGTACTCTATAATGGGTCTAATGAGTGATGAGTAGAGGGGAACAATGACCTCTTTTTTCCTGGATGAGAAACCTTTTGTGATGAGGTGTGCCATGTAGAAGGATTCCCTGACCACTGTGGCGATGTGATTATCAAAGAAGAGACTACTGTCCGCCTGTGTCCCAAGGTCTCTTATCACACTTTCAGTGTTAAGTAGACTACCGCCTATGTGGTAGTTCATGGGTACAGAGTTTTTACCAAAAGGGATGCCAATGCACTTTTTCGCATTGAGCTTGAGGCCATGGCTTTGACACCAGGCATCTGCCTCAGTGAGGCCCTTTTGTAGGATGTCCAAATCATTAGAAGATTTGATTATGGCTCCTAGTTTGCAGTTATCTGCGAACTTTGTTAGCCAAAGACCTTCTGTGTTAGCCTGTACTTCAGAGAAGTAGATACCAAAGAGGAGAGGACCTAGGACTGAACCCTGTGGTACTCCACTTGTCACTGGTCTGAAGTTGGATTTAGAGTCTGCTACTTTCACAGTGTGGGTTCGGTCAGTGAGCCAGTTGACAACCCATCTTGTGACATAGGGATTTATACCTAGTTTATTTTTCTTCAAGCCTTTCTCTTTCCCATAATCCATTTCAAGTATGCTAGATATAAGGAAGTTGTGGTGTATTCTTGTGCCATTGACATATATTGGGATTATTGTCAGTCACTGTCATCTTATATACCTTCCGTAACAGGACCGCTTCTTTGATTTTTTGAATGGCCCTCATTTGCGTGTGCCTCAGGGCTTGTTTTATAGTATACTAAGAAATTATACAGCTGCAACCAAAACAGCTGCTAAATTGCAGGCCTTTGTTCAAAGTATCATTTTGCAGTCCAAGAAGAATTAACAGCCCCCCCCCCACACACACACACACACACACACACACTTTGGTAAATGTGCTTATACTTTACAAGAATTACAAGAAAAATATTTTCTGATTTTTCTCTAAATGTGACAGACATGTCACTGACAACTTTGATACTACATTCAGGTCATCTTAAAATGCAATGTAGTATTAAACTTTAGCAGTTCAATACTATGATGCTGCTTATGTAAATTTGCCAAAAGAGGTGACAACTGTCTTTGAACCGTACACTGATCTAATTGTTCTGTTTTGCTATAAAAGGCATGGCTACACTGGAAGCAGCTGCAAATCGGTGCAAGTTCTTTTCCTCTGCAACAGTTCCACACCTCTCTGTTTTGTTTACAGCAACCTGAGCTCCTGACTACAAATTTCTCTGTGTCTGTTGTTATGTCATGCAAGTGTAGACAAATTCCTCTGCAACTTATGTGAGAAGTTAAACTTAAAAAAGTGGGTAGTCTTTTCCTTCCTTTGATACCAAAGTGAGGAAATGAAAGTTTTATAAATTACAATTAGGTTTCAGGTACTTACACAGTACTGGAGTTATATTGCAGGGAGAAAAGCAACCTATGGTGTTAAATTGTAGGAGAAGGTGGAGTTTTCCTTTAACCATATGTGCTTGATGTAATTTTATTACAAACATCCAGAAACACAGGCATCAAAGGAAGCACAACAGTAGACGAGCATTTTGAGCCTGAGATTTGTTTTGCCTTTAGTAGGATCATTTCTCTTATAACCATACTAGATTGCACTTTAAAATAGTCCATATGGAAATAAAAACATTGACACAATTCAGACGTACAGCAATGATATTTCTTGCCAATTTAATGTATAGTTTATACAGGTGCAGTAAAAGCTCAGTGCTACTGTAATGATTATTCAAGCCATTTTGATTTATAGTTACATAACTGCATTAAACTTTATAATAGTACAGTGGCAGCACAGTAAAGCAGTATAATTTCAAACATGACTTTTTACATGTACACCAATATCTGTACCAGCTTTAAAGTTCCACAGTGAAAATTAACAAAGATTTATCAGTTTAATCCATTTCTGATAATGTAAAGTGGCAATAAAATTACATCAAGTCCAAAAAAGGTGACTGATGTGTGCACTTAGGCGCAACACCATTGAAACAGCAGTGAATTATTAAATTGTTAGAAATATTTATTTTATTTTATTTTACATTTGTTTACTGGGCTAGTCCAACTGGATACATGTCCATTTTCAGTAGAGGCCCGGGGAGTTAAGCTCCAAGCTAGGACAATGAAATTAACACAATAACATCTAAGGATATATGAGCTAGATAACAACTATTAACAGTATGTATAACAGGCTATCACAGTAAAATGTACAGTGCAGAATACATGCATAACAAAGGATGCAAGTATTTATTTATTTTATTTTTTATTTTATTTTACATTTGTTTACCGGGCTAGTCCAACTGGATATATTTCCATTTTCAGCAGAGGCCCGGGGAGAAAAGCTCCATATTGAATTTAATACAAACAAGTCATTACATAAAGAAAGCAAGTAGTTAGTAAAAAATACAGACGGAAATAAGGTTCAATCTAAAATATAGTTAGTAAAAAATACAAACAGAAATAAGGTCCAATCTAAAATATACTAGTTGAAAATTTATACTAGGAAGGACATTTACTTTTATTTACAGTATAAGAATGGTGGAGTTATAATTTATTAAAACATTCATGAAGAGTATAATTGATTAAGTAAATATAAACCATACAACCATACAACGTTCTATATTAATTCATATCAGAGGCTAATTAACAAGGGTGTTTTAAGATTGTCTACTCTAGGGAGTGAGTAGAGAGAGGTAAGAGAGGGTGATTATGAGAAGAGTAATTAGTAGAATCATAAGATTAGTCGGGATTGATGCATGGGCATAGCCAGAGAGTTTTTAGATGTTGTTTGAGCTTTTGTTTAAAGAGGAAGGGTGATGATGTAAAAGTTAGAGTGGTAGGTAGAAGATTCCAGTATTTACCTATGGTGTTGGAGAATAGTGAATCACCTGCAATGTTATTGGACTTAGTTAACTTCACAAGAAGTTTATTAGAGGAGCGTAGTGAATTTAGATTAGAATAAGGAGAAATAAGGTCAGAAAGTATAGGGGTATTTTTTGGTTGGTGAAATATCCTGTGAACAAAGGTAAATTGGGAGAGTAATAGTGTATTTTTCAGTTCTAGCCAGTTTAGTTGTAGTAGATTCTGACAGTGGTGAGTTCTAAATGGATTTCCAGTAGCAAATCTGGCAATGCTATTGTATGCATTTGCTAGTTTAGTGAGGTTATTTTTCTTTAGGTTAGTGTATATGGGTGAGGCATAAAGAAGAGTAGAAGTAAGATGAGAGTGAGCAAGTATAATTTTGGCCTGTGGAGTTAGAAAGGTTTTAATTCTATATAAGGAGCCACGTTTTCTATTTACGGTTTTAATAGCGTTATTAATGTGGTTATCAAAAGTGAGGTTATTGTCAATTATAATACCTAAGTCAGGGACTATATGTGTACCATTATTGGAAGTAATAGAGAAGTCTAAGAGGGGGGACTTACTATTAGGCCTGAAGAGCAGGAGTTTAGTTTTATTGGCATTCAAAAGGAGGCAGCGTTTCAAGAACCATGTCTCGACTGTGCTAAATATATTCTGTGTTAGGGTTTGTAGTTCGGAGGAGGTGTTTGCAGAGCATATGAGTGTTGAGTCGTCTGCATATTGAATACATGTAGCTTGAGGTATTGCTACATGTAAGTCATTTATGAATAAAGAGAAGAGGAGAGGACCTAGGATGGAACCTTGTGGTACTCCAAGAGAGACTGGCAGAAGGTATGAAAGTGTGTTTTTCCAGAGAACAGCCTGTTGCCTGTTACTAAGGTAGGAAGTAAACCATTGAACAGCTTTGTTATCTAGATAGAGAGATTCAAGGGTTTTTAAGAGCATATAGTGGTTTACCATGTCAAAGGCTTTTGACAGGTCTATGAAGAGTGCTGATGACAGGATACTATTATTGCGGTTTCTATTGATACACTTGGTAAAGGATAGGAGAGCTGTGGTAGTGCTATGAAATGGCCTAAAGCCATGTTGGCAGTTGGCTAGTAAGTTATATTGAGTTAAGTGGTGCATTAGCTGATGATGAGTACATTTCTCCATAATTTTTGCTAAGGGTGATAAGAGTGCTGTAGGTCTGTAGTTAGAATACTCGTTTGAGCTGCCTCCTTTATGTAATGGGATTATGTGGGAAATTTTCCAGATAGCAGGGCTGGTTCCTTCTTTGATGGTTCTATTTATAAGGAGGGATATGGGATAAGCTACTGCTTCAGCTGCTTTTTGAAGGTATTCAGATGGTAACTGATCTGCAGATGGGGTACAAGGTTTGAGTTTTTGGATGAGTTTTAGGATGTAGGAAGTCGAGATAGGTTGTAGTTGAAATATGGGGAGATTAGCAGATATACAGGTGGGAGGGTTAGATTTGTCTATAGTAAGTTGACTTGCTTGCTAGTGAATTAATGGTGTCTGTGAAAAAGGAGTTAAAGGCATTGGCTGTTTGGTGTGAGGTATTCTTTTTGGCACCGAAAGGGGAAGGTGTACTAGAGTGGCCTGGGTGTAGGAGTGAATTTAAGGTTGACCAGAACCTTTTGGGTTGTTATGATGAGTTTGCTGTAGTTTACAGTAATAGTTCTTTTTATCTGTAAAAACAGCTTTTTTAGTGCTATTTCTTAACTGTCTAAAGGTTTGATGGTCTGAAATAGTTTTTGTAGTTCTCCATTTAGTCCAGGATTTATTCCTAAGTAGTATTTTTGTCTTGTCTCTTTGGACAGCCAGGGGGCAGGTTTAGATTTAACTCTGACAGATCATTTTGGAGCATGTTTGTCAAGGATTGGTAGGAATTTGGTATTGAAGTAATTGATAGCATCTTCAAGGGTTAGGGTTTTTAGAAGATTCCAGTTACAGGCTTTTAGTTCATTTTGGAATAATAATGGGTTGAAGTGTTTATTCCTACGTGAGACCCTGTAGGTAGGGGTGTAATTAATGTCACTTTTTTGTCTTATGATGTAAGTTAAGGAATGATCACTTACATCATCAGGCAAAGTTCCTACTGTATATGTTTGCTGCAGTTTGTTACTAAGAATCCAGTCTAAAATACTTTCTTTGTTATTGGGTTTATTGATTCTTGTAGGATTATTGATTATCTGAGTAAAGCCATGAAGATTTATATGAGATGAAGGATTATTTGTATTGACAGAGGACCAATCACAATTAAAGTCTCCTAAAATGATTGTTTCTTGTGGGTAGGAAGAAGATATACAACTTAGGATATTCTCAGTTTTAGTGTAATTATTGCCAGGAGGTAGATAGATACAGATGATATAGATTGAGTTATTAGGGTTTAGTTGTAGTTTAGAAGTAAGGATTTCTGCATTATCATCATTTAATGGGTTCAAAGGTTGTGAGGAGATTTTTAGTCCATTTTTAAACAGAAGTGCTACTCCTCCACCCTTATGTTTTAAGTGGTCCATTCTCAAAATGTTATATCCAGGGGGAAGTATTGTATTGTCTTTAGTACCAGGTTTCAGCCAAGTTTCAGTAAGACAGAGAATGTCAAAGGAGTGAGTATCAAGGAGGGCATAGAGATGGGCAATCTTATTGTTAATACTTCGGATATTGAGATGTCCAATAAGTAAGGCGTTAGAAACAGTGGTTAGTGTAGGTGGGTTAGAGTATGAGATATTATAAGTTGTGTCAGTGGAGTTATTAGTTGGTCCTGGATTAGGGTGGATGTCACCATCACTAAGGATTGGCATTTTTAGTTCGAGTGATGGTTTGCATGAGAAGTTGGTTAGGTATGTTAGCCTCCTTATGTTTGGATTGTTGTAGTTAATGTGTGTATGTCGATGGTATTTGGGTAGTAGGTAGTTGGGGGTGCTTATAATGTTTGAATGAGTATAAATATTGCTAGGATGTTGGAAGGCTGTTTGTTTGTGACAATTAGTAAAGTGGAAATAATTAGCTCTTTCATAAGTAGTAAGGAGATAGCTGAAGGTTAAGCATAGAGAGCATATATATGTGAATATTAGTTTAGTTAGTATAGTTTTAGATATGAGAGACATATTGCTAAGAAGAGTTGTAAGCCCTAGGAGGTATGGTTAATATGTAAAAAGCAAGTTAAAGTATAGGAAAGATAATAGTTTTCCTGAGAGGAGTAGTTATGAGTATAAGTGAGAGGTAGGTGCTAAGAGAGAGGGAGTAGATAGAGTAAAATTAGGAGGGAATGAGGTGGGGTTATAGTAATTAAGAGAGTGATAATAGATAAGTTAGTTAAGGAGGGACGAGAAAGGAGTTATATTAATGAACAGTAACTGGGGATAGGATGGTTCAGGGAGGGGGTGTGGTTAGGGAAGTATAAGTGTAAGGGCACTGGGGGTGGGTGGGATATGGGGGTAGGGTAGGGGAGCGGAGTGGGGCAGAACGAGACAGTAGATTGTGTGGAGCCAATCAGACCTTCCAGAGAGTCTTTTGCCGAAGTATATCAGGCAGATAAGTAGCACCTTATTGAGGAAGTTATATGTCAGTAAATTTAGGCAAACCAGTTTACTTTAAGGTAATCAAAACCAGTTTACTTTTATTCTGTGAATCAGTGACTGCTATATGCGTTTTAATAGATAAATTCGGTTACAAAATAAGGTTAGTTTAACAGAGATGAAGAACAAACCTCAGCAGATTTATAGAAAATAAGTCACTGTATTGTGCTGCCATCTAGTGGCGTAAGGGGGGAAAGACCTCAATTTTAGGTTAAACAGGAAAATATTCTAAATGGGAGATAAGACGGCCTAGGTAGGTTCCGCGAATGTGCTGGCCCAGTTCAGACAGGTCTTAGGAAATTTTAAAAATAAAAGGTACTAAAGACACATACATCAAAATTTTAAGGCTATCAGCAATAGCCAATGCTGGGAAATAAAGGGATGCTTCCAGGTGTTCACACTTTGGGACACTGCGTTGTGGCTTCTGTGAAGTAAGTTACTTGTGGGAAGTCCTACAGCAGTGGGGGACAACCTGATTAGCAGTACTTTGCTTTCAGGCTAAAAAAGGAAGAGAAATAGGAGGTTTATAAGCATAGGTAGGAGGTACATACAGGGAGAAGAGTGAGGCTGTGTAGTGGAGTACAAGGGTAGGTGTAAGGACAAGAGAGTAGCCAATATAGCAAGTAGTCAGTGTTACAGAACCCTCAACATAGCAGTATAACCACAAGCGTTAGTTTAAAGATGAAACCACACTTTCATTTGAACCCTTCTAAGAGTAATACAGTCAACAACATCCCCTCATAGTACCCCCTCAAGTACAATCTAAACTGACAGTGCAGAATACAGGCATAATAAAGGAATGTAAATACAATCAAGGTAGTCAAGAGATAATTAGTAACATAATTTAAAAAAGGAAGGAGTTGCTTTTAATGAGTAGATGGGTTAAGAAGAGTAGAGTATATAGAGACACTTAGACTAGTCAGGTTTAGAGCATGGGCATAACCAGCGTGTTTTGAGGAATACTTTCAATTTGTTTTTGAAACAGGATAGTGAGGAAAGTGTGGAGAGTTCATTTGGAAGGAGGTTCCAGGCTTTTCCAACTATATTAGAAAAAGGGAGTCACCAGCTTTATTGTTTGTTTTAGTAGTATGTACTAGAAGTTTCTGAGAAGACCTTAATGATTGCAGGTTTTTATAGGGAGTGATTAGTGTGGAGAGAATAGGTGTTTTGGAAGGTTTGTAAAGAGTGTTGTGGGCTATAGTTAGCTGATGGAATTTAATTAGATTTTGTAGTTCAAGCCATCCTAGCTGCTTTAAATTAAGGCAGTGATGGGTTCTAAATTGGTTTCCTGTTGCAAATCTGGCAATATTATTGTAGGACATTTCCAATTTGTTAAGATTGTTTTTAGCTAGGTTAGTAAATATAGGTGAGGTGTAAAGAAGAGAAGACATTAGATAAGTGTGTGCTATTGTGGTTCAAGCTGAAGGTAGGATAAAGGATTTTATCCTATAGAGAGAGCCTAGCTTTTTGTTGACAGTTTTTATAGTATTGTTAATATGGATGTCAAAGTTAAGATTATTGTCAGTGGTGACTCCTAATAGTTTGGTGGATGATTCAGGGGATATAATGGTTTTATTGGTAGAGTTAACTGAGAAATCCAATGGAGGGGATTTCTTACTAGGAGAAAAAAGGAGGAGTTTAGTCATTTTGGGGTTTAGGAGAAGGCATCTATGTGTGAACCATTGCTCAACTGTGTTAAATACTTGTTGGGTAAGATAGAGAAGTTCAGAAGGGGAGGGAGCTGAGCATATCAGTGTAGAGTTATCTGCATATTGTATGCATGTAGCTTGGGGGATGGCAAGGTGAAGTTCATTGATGAATATGGAAAAAAGTAGAGGTCCAAGGATGGACCCCTGAGGGACTCCGAGGTTGACGGGTAGGTGACTAGAGAGAGACTTGTGCCATAGTACGGCCTGTTGTCTTTTATCCAGGTAGGACTGGAACCACTTTATGGAGGATGTATCAAGTGACAGGGATTTCAGTATAGTGATGAGAATTTGGTGATTTACCATGTCAAAAGCTTTAGACAGGTCAATGAATAGAGCAGAAGAGAGTTTATTAAGGTTGCGGTTGTTGTTAATATAATCTGTGAAGGAAAGAAGGGCAGTAGTAGTGCTATGTGAGGGTCTAAAATCATGTTGACAGTTGGCTAGTAGGTTATTATGTATTAGATGGTCAAGTAATTGTCTGTGAATGCATTTTTCCATGATCTTTGCCAGAGATGACAGGAGGGCAATAGGGCAGTAATTGGAGAGTTCAGTGGATTGTCCTCCTTTGTGGAGGGGGATAATATGGGATATTTTCCAGAAACTGGGGATATGACTTTCAGTAATAGTTCTATTGATCAGGATAGAAATGGGATAGGCAATAGCTTTGGCGGATTGCTGAAGGAATTCAGCAGGTAGTTGGTCTGCTGAGGGGGAGCATGGTTTCAGTTTCTGTAGAAGGGTTAGAAAATATGATGTTGGGACGGGTTGAAAATGAAAAGTAGGGGGTAAGGTTGATTCTTTGGAAGGTAGAGTGAAGTTGTTAGGTGATAGTTGATTTTCTAATGTTTGTATAGCATCAGTAAAAAAGGTGTTAAAAGCATTAGCTGTATTCATTGGTGATTTGTGTTCAGTATTTTGAGGGTTTGGAGTAGTGGATTGCCCTGGGTGGAGTAGTTGGTTGATACTAGACCAACATTTCTGTGGCTTGTTTTGACTGGCTTGTTGGGGTTGGAGGTAGTAGTTTTTTTGTCAGATATTATAGCTTTCTTAGTTTCATTTCTTAGTTGTCTAAATGTTTGTTGGACTATAGGGTCTTTTGTTTTCCTCCATTTTGACCAATGTTTGTTTCTAGCATTGATTTTATGTTTGGTTTCCTTAGAAAGCCAGGGAGCATGTTTGGTTTTAGTTCTAACTAGTCTGGTTGGGGCATGGTGGTTGAGGATGGCAAGGAAGTTGGAGTTAAAATAACTAACGGCTTCATCTAAAGGTAGGTTTTGTAGGGGTGACCAGTTGCATGCTCTTAGTTCCATCTGGAAAAGTTCAGGGTTAAAGTATTTTTTAGACCTGATGTTTTTAATGGATGTTGGGGAGGGCAAGCTGATTTTATGTCTGATGATATACGTAAGAGAGTGGTCACTTAAATCATCAGGGAGGGTTCCTGAGTCATAGATGTGAGGATGATGGTTGATGAGGATCCAGTCTAGTAAGGTTGATTTTTTGTTTGCTTTATTTATCCTGGTGTGGGAGGTAATGGTTTGGGAATACCCATATAGGTTAATATGGTTTGAGGGGAGGCTGCTGCAGAAGCAGGTCCAGTCAATATTTGTGTCACCTAGGATAATGGTTTCTTGAGGCAGGTTATGGGAAAGCCAGCAAAGTATATTTTCCATGGTTGCTATGTTATTACCAGGAGGTAGATATATACAGATGACATAGATGGATTTGGAATTGTTAAGAAGAAGTTTGGTGATAAGAATTTCTGCATTGGAGTCTATAGGTGGTTTGCAGTTATGAGTAGTTAATTGTAAGCTAGGTTTATATAGGATAGCAACCCCTCCACCTTTCTTGGATATTCGGTCTAGTCTTAGGATATTATATCCACGTGGGATGATTTCATTGTCTTTGGTTGAAGGTTTTAGCCAAGTTTCTGTTAAGCAGAGAATATCAAAGGAATAGATTTCAGTTAGAGCTTGGAGTTGAGTTACTTTATTATTTATACTGCGTATGTTAAGATGAGCAATTAAGAGGGAGTCGGATGGTCTAGAAAGGGCTTGGGTAGGTGGTTCTTTGAGGTTGAGGAGAGAGATGGGAGTTGTTTGGGGGCCTGGGTTAGGGTGGATGTCACCATCCTTTATAGAGAGTAACAGACTTAGATAGTATGGTTTTTTAAATCTGCTGTATAGAGACAGACATTTTTTGGGGGTTGGATTGTTGTACTTTGTGTGTAGAGTTCTGTGATATTTAGGAAGTGTGTAATTAGATGAGAATTTTATATTAGTGTGAATACACAGTAAAGGTGAGTTTGGAGATTTGTTTTCTTTTTTGGGATAGTTTAGGTTTGGGTCTAGTGGGTTCTCAAATGAGGTGAAAAGATGAGTAAGGATTAAAGGAGGTAATAGTGAGAGTGTGAATAAGAATGTGATACAGGATGGGATGGATTGAGTATTCATTATTTGAATAGATATTGGTTCTTTGTAGGTAGAAGATAGAAATATATTGGGTGGAGAAGAGAGAGTGAGTAGGGTATGGTGAGATGGGAGGAGAGTAGTGAGAGGGAAATGTTTATGGAGTTAGGTAATAGGAGAGTTTGTAGGGAGAAAAGATAGAGGGAAGAGAGATTGAGAAGAGGAAATAGTGGGATTACGAGGTATTATTTGAGAGTATATGTGAGAGGAAGAGGTGTGGTTAGAAGGTAATGGAAAGAGGAAGGGGTGTGGTTGGAGAGTAACAGGAAGAGGAAGAGGTGTGGTTTAGGAAGTATAAAGGCAGGACCCCTGGGGGTGGTTGGAAATTGGGGGTAGGGAGGGTAGCGGAGTGAGCCCGCAGGGCGAACGGAGCGGGTAGAAAGAGATACTGAAGCAGTTAATGAAAAACAATCAGCTAGGCTAGTTCTAGTGATAGAATGGAAAAGAATAGGGGCTAGAAAGTGTCTGTAGTATGCATATGTGCAGGGAAAGGAAAAAAAGAAAAGAAAAGGGAGAGAGAAGTGGGGAGGTGTCAGTGGACATTAAAATAGAAGGAAAAAGCAAAAGAGGCAGCTAATAGCAATTCGGGGACTACTGTATTTAAGAAATGGGGTAAGGAGTTGATAAAGAGAAAAAATATATATTGTTATATATTGTTAACTCTTAAGTAGAATGCATTTCTACAGATGGGCCAGCTTTAGCAGACGAATTCTTAAAAGAGTAAACTTAGTTGTATTTCATCTACTGATCAGTTTTCACAGGGGATTAAGATTGAGAGCTATGATTGAGCTGCTTCCTGTAGTCCAAGGTTTTATTCTCTCAGCCTCCATCTGCTTACTGTGTGACCCTGAGCAAGTAAATTAATCGCAATGCTCCCAGACTTAATCTGAAAAAGGTTAGTGAAGATCAGTACCCTACCCAGGTTAACAAATATAAATATAGTACTGTAATATAAGTCATAATGTAACTGTCAGCAGCAAGGTCTTTTGTGGAGGAGGAAAACTGAGATGAGAACAGGAACAGTAGTAAATGGTTAACTGAGAACAGCAATTGATTTATGTTATAACAAGTTATTTTGTCTGCTTTATTTTCTGGGGGTGCATGCTTAACTGGATGACTTATTCTGGAATAGTGAAATGCAATGTATCCATTACAAATACCATATGAAGGCAACTATATCACTTGGGCAGCTGTTGTCTTAAAATATCTCATCTGAGTGGGTTTGCCTTTAGTAAAAATTTGGTAGGTTATGCTCTTTCGCAGCAACACCTATGACAGCTTATTTGAATCCCAACATAGTCTTTGAAGTTGCTGCATAGTCTGAAGCACTAGGTAGGTCACTTCAGGTATCCTCATATGCAAGTACTGAGGTGTTGCCAGCAGTAATGAAGCACCAAGCCTTGGCCTACAGTACCTAGCAGAGTCATCCAGCAGTTGTACCATAGCCATCCACAGGAACCACTGAGTAGTTATTCAGTCTTGCATATCAGCTAAATGGCCAGAGAGGACCAAGGCTGTTTTAAAAATAGTAACTCTCCACTAAACCTTAACTTTTTAAACAGGTAAAACTTGTTACCTACTTTCACATCTAACTTCTCTAGTGCACACTGCAGTGTGCATTTTTTTTCATCTTACCTTTAAGCATCCCTGTGACTAGCACTTGCTCTGATACCTGCTGGAAAGCACTAGGAAGCCTTAAACTGATACAAGCACTCAACTCTCCTTGTTAATAAGGAGAAATTAATCATAGGCACTAAACAGCCTATAATTACAAAGTACCTTGCTAAGGTAAGGGAAAACATCTCATGTACTTTACAAAAAAAAAAGCACAAAACCAGGCATGTCCAAGGGTCAGATTCCGGTGATTTCTCCTGTCCACCTGGTGAATCTGGGCATACTGGGGCAATGCAGCAATTGCCTCATGTACACAAACAACCCTCTCCTCCTACCACCCAACACTACAACCTGTGAGAGATGCACTTACATAGCCAAAATGGAAGCAAAGCTCTCTCCACCTAAGATTGTGCTAGACAGTCAAGAGGAGAAGGTTAACACCCACACTGCACCTCAAGCAACACATAGCCCTTCTAAACCCACACCACCAACACCCACATATAGCAACACTAAATCCACATATGCAGAGGCCCTTAACTGTAACCTGCTTAAGCAACAAGGACCTCTGAAGCTGAAACGCAAACAAATACCAATGACAGGCAAAGTGTCACATAGCTCACAACACCAGTGTGTCACCCAGCAACAGCCCCTAGGCAAGACAACGTACCTAACACTTTAGTCATAGGTGACTCTGTAGTCCGGCACACTGATGCCCCACTCACCAGGTTGAACAAGGAGAAAATTACAGTCAGCTGCCTGTCGGGTGCCAGTATCCGCCACATAACGCATGCACTCAAGTCACTCCACAACAAGTACAAATATGACTCTGTCATTGTCCATGCTGGAGTGAATGACTTGAGACGTACCTCCCTGGAATACATGAAAAGAGACATGGAAGAGCTCTCGGATCATGTGGCCCACGCAGGTATGACCCTAGCCCTGAGTAGCATCCTGCCTTCGCCCAGAATGATACCACAATATAAGGAAAAATGATTGACTTCAACAATTGGCTAAGCTTCTGGTGTCATTCAAAGAGGATCCAGTATCTGTCTGCCTGGGACGACATGATCGACAGACCACGATGCTTTGCCAGAGATGGTCTGCACCTGTCGCCCCTGGGATTCAGGTTACTGGCTAAGGCTCTTGCCACCCCTATAGTGCCTTTTTAAGGCAAAGTTCAAAGGACAAAACCACCACCGTAACAGGTACAAGCATGCAAAATCTGAAGGTAATGCTACTCAGTGCTAGAAGTCTAAACCTCAAAATGCACTCTCTCGAGGCATTCCTAAAAATGGAGAACATTGATATCTATGCAGTAACTGAGACCTGGTTCAAGGCTCCAGAGAGCACCCCTGCAGTACCAGGGAGCAACTCTTACCACACTTTTCGGCCACCAAACCAAGACCGAAACACTAAAGGTGGAGGAGTGTCAATATTCCCCAAGGATATTCACACCACCAGGCTAGTTGCCCAACACAATGCGTCTGAAATTCTCCACGTGCAACTAACACTAGGTAAGTCCGCAATCCAAATTGTAGCTTGCTACAGATCCCCCACCATGCCCCAAGATTCTCACTACACCTTTCTACACATACTGGAAAATATTAAGATAGAACCAAACACCCTAATACTGGGTGATTTTAACTACCCTGCCATTAACTTGGAAAACTACTCGTGTACCAACACCTTTGCCTAATGGTTCTTGGAATTCATAAATTCCAATGCCCTGTATCAACTAAGCCATAGCCCCACCAGGGACTCCAGTACCCTAGACCTGGTCATTACCAACATGGGAAATCGATGCTCCACACCTATGGTCACCCCCTCGTTAGTCAGGTCTGACCATAAGCTAATCACCCTTAACATCCACATCCCACCCTCACCCCCCAGTAAGGAAACCTCCATAAAAAACTTCTCTTGCAGAAAAGAGGAAAATCCTAGGATGCAAAAAACTCCCTTACCAGCCTCAGTAAGAAACTGAGATCCCTCATAAAATCCTCCAAAGCTAGTTACGAAAATAAAATTGCCAAAGATTCCAAAGACAACCACAAGGCATTCTATAACTATGTCAAGAATCTAAATGGCAATGCTCAGATCTGCTCTGAGCTAAAACAGAATGGCATTAAATATACTGATCCCAAGGATATTGCCAGTATCCTGCAGATCGATTCAGTGCCAACTTCACCCCCTTCTCACCCCCTAAATGGCCCATATCAATACCGGAAGATTGCCAAATTCCAGTAATAACGGTCACACAGATAAAAAACGCACTCTCCAAAGCTAAGAATACAGCATCCATGGGACCAGATGACAGCCCAGGCTGTGTACTACATGAACTACAATATGAACTGGCACCTCACCTTAGTGTCATGTTTAATCATAGCCTCACCTCAGGTTTCGTGCCCACTGAGTGGCGCAGAGCTACAGTTATCCCACTCCACAAGGGGGGATCCACCTTGGATCCCAGAAACTACCGTCTCATCAGTCTGACGAGCCTTATCTGCAAGGCCATGGAGTGTATTATCATGGAACTTATAAACAAAGACATTGGCAACCTTCAAACACTGGACCCCACCCAGTTTGGGTTTGTGAAGGGCCGATCTTGTCTCCTGAACCTGATTGACTTCTTCGAATCAGTCTCCAGAGCCATGGACAAGAGTAAGGTGGTTCACACAGCCTATCTAGACCTTGCCAAGGCCTTTGACACCATCCCCCACTCTGGAATCATAGATAAACTTACTAAGCTGGGCATTAATCCCTACGTCACCCAATGGGTTGCTAACTGGCTTACTGATAGAACCCACACTGTAAAAGTAGCCGACTCCAAATCCAGCTCCAGACAAGTGGAGTACTTCAGGGTTCAGTCCTGGGACCGCACTTGTTTGGCATCTACTTCTCTGAAGTACAGGCCAACACTAAGGGACTCTGGCTAACAAAGTTCGTAGATGACTGCAAACTGGGAGCCATTATTGAATCCCCAAATGATGTGGATACTCTACAAAAGGGCCTTACAGAAACAGATGTTTGGTGCCAGAGTCATGGACTTAAGCTCAATGCCAAGAAATGTATAGTTTTCCCCTTTGGGAAAAAACATGTACCCGTGAATTACCATATAGGTGGCAGTACACTAAACACCGAAAGTTTGATAAGAGACTTAGGGACACAGGTGGACAGTGGTCTCACCTTCGATAACCACATCGCCACAACAGTCAGGAAATCCTTCCATGTGGCACACCTCATCACTAAGGGCTTTTCATCCAGAAAAAAGGAGGTCATTGTCCCACTGTACTCATCCCTCATTAGACCCATTATAGAATACAACGCCCCATTTGGTATGTACCTCTCAAGACATCTGAAACAGCTGGAAAGGCCGCAGAAATACCTCACTAAAATATTCACAGGCCTAAAGCAGATGCCCTACACTGACCGCCTTAAAAAACTCCAGCTATACTCTGTCACATATCGTCTACTCAGAGGCGATCTCTGCTTAACGTACAAGACCATGTCAAACCCAGAGCTGTTGGACATGCTACACTTAAAGAAATCCCAATCCCTCAGAGCCACATGCTCCAGGGATCTAAACCTTGTCATCACAATAAACAAAACATGCTGGAGGGATAGGTTCCTGACCCAGAGACTCCCCAGACTCTGGAATAGATTGCCCATACATGTCAAGCAGAGTGCCTCTTTGGCCCTCTTCAAAAGGAACCTAGACAATTGGATGGGAGAAAGGAAATTCACCCCAGGGATCACGTCAGTCGCCCTGCTAGACAGGGGTCCAGGGAAGTAAATAGTGTGGGAAGAAATAACCAGTGAATTGTTATGGCTAGGCTTGTATAAGCCCTAGGGCTGATAGCCTAGTACCAACCTATGAACATATAAGGTGAGAAGGAATGTGAAAAAGAGTAAAAGAGAAGAAGGTGCATGCCAATAATCATGGATATGCCAAGTCCAGTGTGAGGCAATCAGTCAGTACAGAGAAACAGAAATGTTAAGGATGGTACCATATATTTTACAAAGGGGTTGTAAGCCATACTCTTTATTAAGATTAGTGAAATAATAGACTGAAATACTTGTACTCTGTTTGCTAGTGTTGCAGGAAAGGGAGACATGTCAGCAGTATCAGGAACAGAAAGACGGAGACAAGGTGCATATGAAAACAAGAAAGTAGAACATAAAAAAAAAGTGAGTAGTGATAAATGGGGAAGTGTCAGAAGGCTTCTGTTGCTCATTTTACATAAATGCCAAGGAGGAATGAGGTAATAAGGTGTAGATCTCAATTAAGTTACATGTAGTATTGTTGCTTCACAGCAAGAGGTACTCCGGTTCGATCCCTGTCTGGGGTGCCTTCTGTGCAGAGTCTGTATGTCCTCCGTGTGGTCGCGTGGATTTCCTCCGGGTGCTCCGGTTTCCTCCCGCATTGCAAAGACATGCTGTAGGTGGATTGGACACTCTAAATTGGCCCTAGGTGTGAGTGCGTGCATGTGTGTGCCTTCTGTGGAAGGTTGGGGGCCGGGCTGGCAACTCGACACCGTAAAAAAAAAAACTCCACTGACAATCATGAGCGGACAGGTGATCCGCTGTGGCGACCCCCAACCGGGAAAAGCCGAAAGAAGAAGAAGAAGAAGAAGCATGGAAGAGTGGATTTAGGTTTCTAAAATACTTGGGTCATGAGTCAGGCTATAATTTGGAGTGTGTGTGCTTAGCCTTCACAGGTGCATAGTTATTAGTGTTGTATATTTTTCCACACATACTTTTTCTCAGACAAACGCAGAGGCAAAACAGGAAGCAGTTTTAGCACAGTTTTTGTAATAGGTAGCTTGCTGTTATTAGCACCAGCTAGTCTATACAGTATGGGTGAGAGTCTAGATGTGAAGTCAAGTGGTTTTTCAATGGAGCATTCCAATTCTTAGGAAGGTAAGTGTTAGAAGTATGTTGTCTCCTATCATTATCATGTTGCAGTCATCTAACTCAGCACTCTCTCTTGGTAGTGTTTAGACAGCTATGTGTTGTAAAGATTAATGTTAAAACTGGAAATGTTTATATTTCTGACATTAAGTATTATACTTATGAATTTATTTAGAAACCACATATGATACAGCTGTGTAAGAAACTAAAGTTATGTACTCACCATAATGATATACTTGTGTTGTCTATTTCTGTACTTCCTCAACATATGGGTTTTGGATCTGACCTCTGATCTGACTTCGGCCATTTCTAAGCTTTGGATCTGGTGCTCAGGCTCCTCCTCTTACCCATAACCCCTGTGTAAAGTGCGAGCTTCCTTAGATTAAGTTTGCCCACCAACAATAGAAATTTAGCAAAATAAAGGAGATAATAACCAAAAACTATCTGGCTTAAACACTGAGAGCCCGTAGAGAGAGAGAGAATCTGGAGGAGCTGTGGCAAGGTTGGCTGGAGTCATCCTGGTTTGGCAATGTGAGAAACTATACAGAAAAAAAAGAAAGGGGGATGGTGGGTGGGTAGTTGAGGAAGGACGGAAATAGACAACACAGATCTAGCATTATGGTGAGTATATAACTTTCATATCTGATATTGTCTTTTCCATCCATTCCTCAATGTATGGGACAGTCTCTCCAGCTACTTTATTACTTGGATGGTCTTATGCAAAGATATTCTGGAGCATAGCTGAACCAAAAGAGGCACGAGATCTGGAATGTTTATCCAGTTTCTAGTGTGAGATGATAGTATGAGTTTTGGACCATGTAGCTGCAGCAAAAATGTAGTCAGTTGGTACACTAGAAAAGAATGTAAACAAAGCCACAGATCTAGTGGAATGAACTTTTGGAATTGAAGGAAGTGGCAGGTCTCTTTCTTCATAGACATAAGATATGCACTGAGACAACCAGCATGAAAGAGTAATTTTGGATGCTGCTTTTTCCAGTTTAGCAGTAGAAAATGATGTAAATAATAGGTCAGATTTTCTGAAGGCTTTTGCCCAAAGTAAGTAAAAATGTAGCTGACAATGAACATTTAGTAAATGTAGTGTATAGTCACCCTTGTTTAAAAATTTTGGAAAGAACATTAGAAGATTTATGGACTTGAGTAATGCATGATTCAGAAGCCACCTTAGGGAAAAATGAGGGGTTGTACCACCACAAATGACTGGAAAATTGTTGAATTACCACGAACAAAAACTGCCAGTGGTCCAGATACAAAAAATTATTTTAATACAACTCCAGATACGTAAAAACATTGAAGCAGCAATTAATTTCACACAGACGTCAAGCAACAATAAATCTTTCTAGTGCCTCGGCTATTACTCCTTTACAGAGTATTTCTAAAATTAAACTAAACTTAAAATAAAATGACTAAATAATAGTAATTATTTTTCTTTGTGGTAATTCAAAAATGAGGGGTTGGTTTTCAGGTATACTCCGAAATATTAGGTAAGGAGGTTTCGAGGTCAAGGTGTGCAGCACAGAAATTCTCCTGGCAAAAATGTTAGCAACCAAAAGTAAGGTCTTCCTCGATAAAAACTTTAGGTTTAGCAGCAGGTTCAAATGGAGGACCAGTCAGTGCTTGCAGTAAAATAGTAATGTCCCAGAGAGGAATCCGAACTCTAAGCAGTGGGCTAGGCATACAAGGAAATTTCGGAAAGCCTTCGGTAATCTAAGAAATGCTATTGGCATGTGATTTTCACCCACCTGGCAAAAGGATATTGCAGATAGCTGTGCTTTTATGGTGGAGTAGCTGGCTCCACATTTAAAAAGATGGGTGAGAAAGTACAGAGTTGCTGGAAGAGAAGCCTAGCAGGGGACAATATTTTCAATAGCCCAAATAGAAAACCTTTTCCATTTGCTTTTGTAAATTTTCTTACCAGAGGATGTTTGGAAAGAGGGCAATATGTGGACAACTGAAGATGAAAACCTGGATTGCTGAACCATCATTGGAAATGGAGAAACCTGTAGTCAGTTTGAGGTACTGAATGTTCAAGTGAAGTGACCCTGACAAGTGAGAAAGATGATCTGAGTCAGAGCCCAGCAGCATGGAGTGTGGAAAGCACACTTGTTGAGGTCAATAAGGGGCTATGAGGAGGCTGTGTCCTTCATCATGGATGCTTTCTATGGAAACGTTGGAATCAGGGGCATTGGAGGAAAGGCATAAAAGAGTCCCTGCGGCCAAGAGTGTGTTAGCCAATCCCTGGGTGACTTACCCTCTTGGGGAATAAGAGTGAAGTACTTGCTGAATTTGGTGTTGTAGGGAGAGGCAAAGAGTTCGCTGCAGGTTTGGCCTAAATTACTTTAAATCCACTCTGTTACTAATGGATTTAGGGACCTCTCGTAATAGAGTAGAGACCTGCTCAACTTCTCTGCAAGGATATTTGATTTCCCTGGGATGTGCATGGCTGTTAGAAAGAGACAAGAAGATATTGCCCCCTGCCACACTCTCATAACCTCTCAGCACAATGTATAAGATCTGGTTCCTCATCACTGTTTGTTGATGTACCAAACAGCAGTGATGTCTGTCTGGATAGAAATCACACCTAAGGGGGAGAGAATTTTGAAAAGCCTGTAAAGATAGGAGAATTGATGCCATCTCCACTCCATTGATGTATAGATTGTCCTCTGTTTGGGATCATGTGTCGTGGACTCTCTTTCCCAGATAATGGTGCCCATCCCAGTTGGGGAAGCTTCCATGTTCCCTGTGACTTGGGGGCAAGGAAGAGTGAAATGGCATCCTTGTAGAGTAAATCAAGATTCTAGCCACTACTGTATGTGTGCTGTGCAAGTGTTCGTTGGTAACACTTGAAAGGACATTAAACCACCAGAGTCCACTGAAGTACCCCCATGTAAAATCTGGCTAGGAGAGCTAGTGTGATAGAGGCTGCCATGGAACCCAGGAGGCAATGAATTTTGCTGGCGGCTTCTGGTGGAATAAAACATCCTAGGCTTGTTGCTGAAACAATTTAACTATTGTCTGCAGACACCTTGCTATCTGAGGTTTTGTGCACAGAAGTGCTGTGATAAACTGAACTGGTCATGACTTGGACTTTGTTATATTCACTATAATCCCCAGGTCTATACACAGTTGGAGCAAGGAGTTTTGAGCTTAAATGAGTAGATTCCTGGTACAGGCAATGATGAGTGAGTCATCCAATTAAAGAAATACCCGGAAACCCTTCAGTCATAGACAAGCTGCCACTATTGTCATTCACTTTGTAAACACCCACGGGGCTGTGGTGAGACCAAAGGGCAGAGTTCTGAATTGGAAATGACTATCTCACAGCCAGAAGTGAGGGTACTTTCTGGAATGTCTGTGCATATTTATGTGGTAGTATGTGTCCTTGAAGAGCTATCAAAATCAGTTGTTCCTCTGTAGTAGGGGAAGAATGGACTGAACCATGACCATGTGGAATTTTGTTTGCTTCACAAAAGAATAACAAATAAAATAAATGTCTTTAGAAATCCAAGTGAAAACGGTTTGCTTAGAGACACTCAAGGCCAGCTTCTTCTGTTAGAATACCTTGTAATTTAAAAAATTCAATGTGAGTCCACCAGCTTGTAACCAAGACTCAAACAGTAAAAACGCACATTGAACTGTGTGCACCCAGTTAATTCATTAAAAGAAATTTAAACCATACAATCCAGTCATATGACAAGTTACAACCAATTATGTATGATCAATGGTATCAAACATATATCATGTCTCAGGACCAGTATGCTTACCAGAAGGTAACATATGACATGATATACGTTTGCTATTATTGATTGTAAGTGATTGGTTGTAAATTTCACATGAATAAATTTTATGGTTTAAATATCTTTTAATGATGTGTAATAGCAGATTATGATAACATTTTTTGAAATGAAAGTGCTTAATCAATGTTCATGCTGTATGCTTATCTGGCTGGGTGCACATAGATCAGTGTGTGTTTTTTTACTGCTTGGTTTTCTAATGTCCATAGTTTTTTCTAGGTAGAACCTAAGTTGCATATGCACATCCAATTAATGAAGAATTCTTTCCCCTTCTATTCTAAGTAGAAGGGTAGAAGGAAGTGAGCTTGATGGACTGATTCAAGGACAGGGGTGACCAGGAAGGGTGGAACGGCCATCAAAGCTTCCAGCTCAAATACTCCTTTAGTTGAAGTAAGAGCCACTAGCAAAATGGTTTTCCAAGTACAAAACTTAAAGGAAGAACTGCCAGCTTCTTTCAGAAGTTGCAAGGATCAGTTTTTCCTGAACATAAATGAGGTCCTGAGAAGGAGGAACATGGTTTCTTGGTGGACTGATGTCCAAGACAACTTCCATAAAATGACTGACCTCAAAGCATGCAGTAAGAGGTGGATCTATAGGCAAGACAAGTAGATATGGGTGACAAATGAGCTTTTACATAAGAGTATGTTAGGCTATAGTGGAGCAACTCGCATACATAAGAAAGAAAAGTAGAAATTTCCACTTGAAAGGGAACCTTATTCCTCTTTTGACACCACAAAGAAAATATTTTCCATTTTGAAGCCTATGATTTTCTAGTCAGTGGTTTTCTGGCCTCATGTAAAACATAAAGCATGACCTCTGAAAAGTGGTGTTTGAAAAGAATCAAAACTCTCTATCACTAAAAGAGTTAATAGTAATGTTTAGAGATAAGGGTGATTAAGGCAGGTCTTGCTCTGTGAGAATAAATCCATCCTGTGAGGTAACTTCTGATGATTGCCACTGGCCAAGTAGAAAATAAGGGGGAATCAGGGCTGTCAGGGCCAAAAGGGAGTCACCCACAAGATTTTCAGTCTGTCCTTCATGATTTTATGAAAGACATTTGGTATCGGTGCCAAGGGAGGGTAAGCATATAAAAATCTCCTCTTCCAAGAAAAGGGCATTGTTTTGCCTTCCTTGCTTACGGGCATGGTTCCCTGGAACAGTACATATTTAAATGTCTGTTGTGGCTGGGGGCAAAAAGGGCTGTCTGGGGAATACCCCACTGATTGACAATGTTCAGGAAAACATCATCTGTTTAGCACCCATTCATGAGGATCTGCGACTGTGTTTCTTTCTGAGGCTGTATATACAACCTAAAAGAGGAGGTTGTGTTTGGTGGCAGTCTCTTAGGCCATCAAGGCTAATCTGTAAAGGAAGTAAGACTTGGTTCCCCCTTGCTTGTTTATGTATCACATGACAGTGGTGTTATCTGTAAAGACTCTCAGGAGGCCTGAAGTTCAAAGATGATTCAAAAATTGAAGGTCCAGATTAAGAGCTTTCATCTCCTTGATGTTTACAGTTCTTTCTTTGGCTGACCCCCCCCCCCCCCAAAAAAAAAAAAAACTAGATTTTGTTGGAACATGTTGTCCATACCAGGTTGGAAATATCCATGTACAGTTCTTAGCAAGGAGGAATAACCAGAAAAGGCCCTCCAAGGTTAAGAGAAATTTGGTTGATCCACCAAAGTTAACTCCTTCCTGATACAGGGCAAGAGAGGACTCTGGACATGTAAGGGATTACTGTGCTGAAGCCAAATTGACTTGAGGTGCCACTGTAACTTCCTCATATGGCATCTGGCATATGGAAGCATAGGGATAGTTGATGCCATGTACCCCAGGGCTCTTAAGTACTTCCTTGCTGAGGTCATCTGTATGGGAAGAAGGTTGTGGAAGAACTGCTTTCAAAACATAATTTTGCCCACAGAAAGGAAGGATGTCATTGTTAAAGTATGTGTCCTGCACCCTGAGAAATTCAGATTTTGGGAAGGAGTCAAAACAGACTTCTTTATATTCAAAAAAACCCAGATTGTGTAGAAGGTTCATTACGATGATGAAGTCCTTCAGGAGAGTTTTTTGAGAAGGAGCTTGCAGGAATAGTTGGATGTCCAAGAAAGGGAATATTTGGATTCCCTGAAATCTGCAGAAGGCAATAACAGGCGCTAAAAATGTGAATACCTTTGTAGCAGTAGAAAGGCCTTAACGGTAAAGCAGAAAACTGAAAATGTAGTGAAGAGACATAAAATCTCAAGAAGTTCCTGAAAAGCAGATTAATAGGAATTTGAAATTATGCATCTTTGAAATCCAAAGACACTAGAAAACTCTAAGGGAAAACTATGGGGAACAGAGGCTAAAGTGTTAACATTTTTTAAACTTGGGACATTCAAAAAGATGTAGAGAACGAACAGCTCTAGGATAGGCCTCCAGGTGCTCCCTTTTCTGGTTACTAAATGGGTGGAACCTGGTTAAGTAGTTCCCTGAGAGAGGAGTTCCTGAAGAAGAAAGTGGAAGAATGAAAGGCAGCTGATTTTGAGGTGGCTAGGAGATTCCAGAAAAGGAAGAAAGAGTCTTCCAAGACATTCTGTATCCTTGTGGTTTGATAGAAAGAACATACATGCCTGTTGTGATTGATTTTCAGGTTGGCAGACAAAAGGTAATTCTTTGGGATAGGGGAACCTAGCCTCGGAGAAGTGGGGAGGAAAAGGTAGATAGATAGTTATAAGGATGCAGGTTTCTCAGGAAAAAAGACTTAGAGCTCTTGACATTCTACCCTGATTTATACTGAAATCTGCATTCATTAGCTGTATTACCTCTTTGAGGTTGTTTTTGATCTCTCCTGACTACAGGACCATCCATCCTTAACTGGGTAATTCCTCTGGAACTTTGGTACTGAGGAAAGGAAAATCAATTTTAAAGCCTGCATAACCTTCCCCTTTGCTTGTAAGAATTTGAAAAGGTCTGCAGACTCAGAACCAAAGAGATGTTGTTCATCCAAAGGGGAATCTTCAGATTTGGCCTTGGCATCCTTTGATAAAGATTGGAGTTTTTGTGTGGCATACCAGCATTTAACAGACCTAGAAGCAGCTGCTCAAGAAGATACATCAGGATCTTCATAAAGGCACTTGATAGAGTGTCTTGCCACCCCATCTGAGAGGCACAGTTAGGCAAATACAGAACAGAAGACATTTTCAGATTTTGGCAAGGCATTAATTATATCACCCAGGTGAGACAGGTTGAATAAGGAAGGATCCTAGCCATATGGGTTTGATAACTAATTGGCCTAAAGGCTAAGGTAGCAGAGGCATAAACTTTTTAACATACATGTCCATAGCCCTGATATCCTTGTCTGTAAGAAAACATTAGGGGAAAGCAGTAGCTTAGCTGGCGTCCATGGGGAAAGGGAAATCACATCTGGGTCAGAAGTGTTTTTTTATAAAGAAGTTCTGAGCATCAGGCACTTTATAAAAATCTATCGGTTTCCTTGGAAGAGAGGGCTGGGATACTGGATTCAAAGAGACATTAGTAAAAGTAAGTGAAAGGGCTTCCAGGACAGGGGGAGTGGCAGAGGGTGTGGGTGCACCCATGCCAAAAGATCATAATACCTCTGCTGAGCATCTCAGATCTTAGTGGCCTCCCATTTTTAAAATGCTGCATCATTTTGACATCATCTCCGAAGGAAAAGCTTCTCTAAGGGAGAATTTGCAGATAAGTGTAATCTTCATCAGAATCTGCAACCATATGGAATTGATTTAAGAATAATATGCCAAAGAATCATTTTCTGAATCCTTAACTTCATCCTCAGAGGAAGAATCCCGCTGACTCCTCAAAGGGGTGGCGGAGGGAGGAACAGCAGCAGGAGAAGCCTACATGTACTAAAGAGTCTTGAGAGACATAATAGGTTTAATCAGCCCTTTTGTAAACTCCTGCCATTCATTTTGAATATCCCTTACTGGCTGAGTAGAAGTATGTTTGGTGTTCTGCTTTTTCTTCAATGGGACATCTGCGTGTACAAAATGCGGTGGTACAGAGCCCTAACAGATTTCAGTCAGGAAACTGGGTACTTCCTCCGTATCTAAAATCTGAGGACTCCCGTCCTGTCCCTTAGAGATACCCATCTGAGGGTCCCTCTTTTCATTTGAATCAAATGCTTGGTCAGCCACAGTGGACATGTGAGTGATCTGCCAATATCGATTTCAGATGAGGTCACCATACATGGAGAACCGGACTGTCTGAGGACTTCTCAAGCTACACAATGGAGAGAGACATCCTTACTGGGCTGGATGTGGGAAGCCTCATGCTTAGTCTCCTTTTTTGGTAACTACTGGATGCTAGGGCAAGACAATTGAGACAGCATGGTGTTGTGCATGAGTTCTTTGAGACGCTGGTTTTCCACATATGTTTCAAGGAACTAAAACGTCTGTGAACAGTCTTCAGGACAAGGTTCTGACAGCACAGTCTTTGTAATTATGTTCTGCTTCCAAGCAAAAAAGCACTTTAAATGGTGATCCCTGTGAAGAATTTTCCTCTCATAGTCACATTTCCCTATCTTGTGTGACATGTACAAGAATTGAAATTAGCAGTAAAAAGAGGAAGGGTCCCCAATGGGGCACTTAGCTGTCCAACAGCTAGGAAGCTCTACCTGTAGTACGTCTCATACTCCAAAGATGAGGCAAAGTTCTGAGATAACTCAAGCTTGTATGTCCCTTATGTACTTCCCACTTTTGGGCTTAGGCCAAATGTACGTCATGGGAGGAAGTTACCTAGGCTTTGGTATGCTGGGCAGACATATGGCTATCCTTAGAATTATATCCCATCTGTTAGTAGTACTGCAGCAGTGATCTTGAAAGGGCATCTCCTTTTCTGTTTTCTTCATGGTAACTGTTGTCTTTTGAAATTAATTCAGGATGATAAAACTTAAAAATCCTGTAAGAAGTAATAAAGACTGGTGAGTATATTAAAAATAACAAATTGATTATAGCTTTCTCACCACAGTGGAAGATTTAATGTGACAGTACCTTCCCCTTCATGTCAAACAAAGGAGTAAGTATCCTGACTGCTTTTAAAGTTAAATCTCAATAACTAGGTGGGCAGTTGTAAATTCTCACTTGGGTTATTCTGCTTAGCCTTTCTAGACAAAGTGGGAGAACACTCCAATTTGTAGTAATTCAGGGGGCTTATTTGGCAAAGTTGTTACTGGTTTTATTGACTTTTGGTCTAGTATCAGCCTATGGTTCATAGGTTCCTAGATAAGTAGTAGGCTAGTGACTGTTGTGGACCATTTTATGCCTAGACAACTTTCAAAAATGAGAATCAAACACTATACCCTTTGGCCGTGAGGCAAGCACCCTAACCATTATACCAACACCCAACCCTTTGGAGGTTTTGTCGAACATCATATGTTCATCATATTGATCACTGCTGCATTAGTCTTAGCTAGATGGGCTGTATCCTGTAAAGGATATAAAGGCCAGACAGCTTCCAGAGTTTCAGGACATGTTCCACGCACCCATACCATCAGTTAGCTTGAGCTGAGCTGACTAAATGACAAGTCTGGGTACCAAGCTCTTCAGAGTTTCACAGCTGCTAAAAGGTATTCTCTTCTGAGAGTTTTGAGGGTTGACAGTCAGCTTGTGATGTTTCTTTGCTTGGCAGATAAGTTCCCTTTGGGGGAAAAACGTCCATTCAATAATTTTTCTTTATCATTAATATTTTACTCTTCAGGAAAGTTATTTTAAAGTTAGGAGTTTATGTTTTAAGATACTGTCACAAGACTGTACTGTACTTTTAAATGGGAGCACTTTTTTTCCTGTCAGTTTAAAAGTTGTTTAAAGTAATTGAAAAACATTTTTTTTTCTCTGGAGAAATTGTGTTTATTTTACTCTGTGGGGCTGGCAACATGTTTTAAAGTGCAGTTTTCTGTTTGTCCGTGAAAAAAAGTGACTTTTAAAGACTTATTTTTTATTGGCATTCCCTGCTTGTTTTCCCCATGAAACAGGCACCACTTTTGTCTTGGCCATAGAACAATCTGTTGGTCTCATGGTTTATCCTTCTTCCAGCCTCAAAAAGAAAAAGTTAAATAAGCAGCCTTTGTCATCACAAGAGGTTAGCAATTTGTTTCAGCTACCATAGCCATTAGCTGTAGCTCAGACCACTCATCTTTTACCCTGGATCCCTCAGGTGTAGCACCTACAACCATTATGGACCGTGAGGGTTAGCCACATCCTCTGTAGCTGTTGTGTCTCCTCATTAGGTAAGGGAAAGCCACTTCTGTCAGTCCTGGAAGAGGAAATGGGGAAGGCTTTCCTGTTTTGTCAGAATGTTGTACCCTTCCCTGGGAATCCTGCTGCTGCCTTTAATAGCATAGTTGGTCCCATTTTTCATGTCAAAAAGAAACAAAAAGCTATTCATGCGTCTACTACTCTTCAAATTTCTTTAGACAGGAGTTGTTTACTGAGTCTGGCTCAGGGTTTAATTCAGGCTTGAACCTTCTGTTACTAAACACTTAATTCCAATCCTTCTCTTTCTGATAAGGATAGGAAGATTGTTGATAAGTCTGGGAAAAATTGTATGCTTCTGCAAATTTGATTTTCAGAATTTTGAATTGTTGGGCTCTTATTGTTTGTTCTCACTAATTGTGAAAGCACAAGGAATGATTTATCTGCACTTTCTTTTTGTGAGGAAAAATCTGCTTTAAATAATTTTAATTTATTCTATTGTTCAACTCAAAATTCACTGTTTGCAGTGTGTTCGTGAGTATGTTGATACTTCACGAAATATGGCCATTTGTACTATTTTGAGGAGGTTTGCATAGCAGCTTTCTCAGAATTTCCCAGATGATGATTATTTTATTTATTTATTGACATTTGATTACCAGGAAAAGTCCGACTGGGTAGAAGCCCATTTTCAGCGGAGGCTTGGGGAGAAAAGCTCTAAATTATTACACAACATTTTAAGAACAATAATTTTAGAATCTTTAAAAATAAAACACAAACATCTGCAGTTTAAATAATAATAACAAATTAGTGATAATATAAAAGCATTGGTTATGAATCGATACAAGTTATATGACAATCATTTAATATTTATAGAAATTTTAGATAGTTTGTAGAGAAATTAAAAAAGAAGTTATGTCTTACCATAACGTTCCATCTGTCTTGTCAATCTTCACTAATCCTTGAATGTGGGCTTGGTTCTGAGCCTTGGAACTGACTCGGCCATTTTTCAGCTTGCGCCTCCCAAACTCTCAAACTAGGCTCTACCCATAATGCTCCTCACTAAATTACCTCAGATCGAGTTTGCGTATAATAATGACAGACAGACAAGTAGCAATAGATAGAGACCATATCTGTGTTCCTATTAAGAAGCCAGTCTTTGGGGATATTCCATCTACTAAGAGTCTTAGACAGGGGAAGGGGTGTGTGTGTTAAGGATTAGTGAAGATCAGCAGCACAGCTGGAATGTTATGATAAGACATAACGTCTTTATCTGATGTTGTCAATCTTCACATAATCCTTGACTGTGGGACAGAGTTCAGAGCTACCTGAATCTTGGCAGGTCTCACGAAAGAATATTCCTGAGCATCATCAAACCGAATGATGCACGTCCACTAGAGACCTGGTCCAGTTTGTAATGAAGGTATGAAGAGATGTCCTTGTAGCTGCTGCACAAATGTCATCTAATGAAGCTCTAGCATGAAAATCTGCAGAAGCTGCTACAGCTCTAGTTGAATGATTTTTTACAGGACGTGGTTGGTGAAGTCCTTTTGAGTAATAAATAAGGTGATACAGTCCCTTAACCATTTTGCCAAAGTAACTTTATTAATTGGGTTACCTAAGGAAGCGAGGAGAGGGCCACAAACAGCTGGTCAATTTTCTAACATCCTTTGCTCTGTGTAGGTAAAAATGTAATTGTCTGTGTATATCTAATAAATGCAGACAGCACTCTCCTTTATTGGAGAAATTAGGGGAAAAGACTGGTAGATGTAAGGTTTGATTGATATTTGACTCTGAAACAACCTTAGGTGAAAAGGATGGATTCATCCTGAGGGAAACCCTGTCCTTATGAAATATTAAATAGGGGGGCTTTCTAGGACAAGGCTTGAATCTCCGATATGCTTCTGGCTGAAGTGATAGCTATCAAAAACAAAGTTTTACAGGTCAAGAACTTTAAATCACAAGTTGTTGAAGGTTCAAAGGGGAAAGAAATGAGAGATTGTAGCACCAAAGGTAGGTCCCATGGAACAATGGGTTCTTTAAGCGGAGGCCTTAATGTTAAGATTCCTCTCAAAAATGCTTTGCAAAGTTTATGAGACATTAGTGACGATCCATCAAACTCAAAATGGAAATTAGATATCGCAGCAAGACGAACTCGAATGGTAGAAGCTGAGGAGCCAGAGTGATAAAGAAAGGCTAGAAAATCGAAAACTTTATCCACAAGAGCTACGTAGGGGTTAGTATTACTGTCAAGTGACCATCTAGCAAAGTTTATCCATTTGTTATGACACAGCTTTCTAGTTGAAGGTTTATGGTGACCCAGACGTCCTGCCCATCTACCAAAGCTTAAGCCTGGTTGTTGTCAGGTGCATGGGACATCACACACAGAGCCATAAACCATGGGCCATAAACGTGACATCCACACGCACACACCTCAAAACTTCTCGGCCGCAATTGAACATCAGCTTGCTCGTTCTGCTTCGTGTTACGGAAGATGTTAAAGATAAGTACCCTGTTGGGGAATCTTCTTTATTTTTGACAGAGCTTAGGTTGCTGTTTATCTGTTGTTAGCCGATGTCATCTATGTAGGCAAAATGTAAGTGTGGTCAGCAAATTCTGCACAAACATACTCATACCCTATGCTTGTTCTGCTTAGGCCTGTCCCGTGACAATATGACCTGTAAAATCTGTCAGTCATTTGTCCCTAAGACCTTGCGCAGTCATCTGGCAGCCTTTAAATTGTTTGTTGAGAGCCAATGACTTAAATGTCTGGCCCTCAATATGGATTCAGAACCCACCGTCGAGGTGAAACCACCTAAAAAGAAGGCCAAAGCCTCTAGGCCTGATACTGCACCTCCAACTAAGGACGTCCCACCAGCTACTGGTCTAGGGGCTGAGGAACATCTGAAAGAACTGGCAACTTCAGTGGGTACCATATTGGAAGCCGTCCTAGCTTCTCCAGTTTACACGTTTGCAGAGGTTTCTGCAACTTTGGTCTCTGCCAATGTTGAGGGGGAAAGAGGCTCACTTGGAAGGCTGCCTTTAGTTTCCAAAGAGGGCACCTTGGCCAGGCCTGACGTCTGACACTAGGCCTTCAGCCTCTCAGACTATTCAAAAGACTCCTTCTCTCAAGAGAAAACAAAAAAACAGGCATTTGTTTACCCCAGTGAAAGACCAGCTTGACTGGCAAGCATTTTCCCAGTCCCTTTTTCAGGCTTTTATGGCCCTGAGGCCTACAGCCTCACATACTCCTGCTCTGCCTACTCTTAGTCCCAGGCCGGACTGTGCCAGCTGCATCCCACTTCCTCAGACTCAGGAGGAAGACTCTTCTTCCTGTTCCTCTGATGAGTCTCTCACTTATACTTCTCAGCTGGCCGCACCATGGAATACTATTCTGCAGGTGAGGACTCCTTGGAAGGAGACTCCCACCAGAAGATGTTACTTTTGGGGAGACAGTCTCCAAAATGAGAGAATACTTCAAGTGGGACTCCACCCAAATGACTGAGGTACAGAAAAGATACTTTGAGCTTCTCCAGATGGAGTCCCCCTCTCTCTCTGCTATTCCCCCAGTAATTCCAGCTTACTTGGATGCCTTTGCTTCTGCCTCCAGGACCTCAGAATCCCAACCTCCAGACCCCAAAATGCTAGATAGGTTCTATAAAGTTCCTGATGATTACAAGTATCTCATCAAGCCACCCATGGGAGACCCAGCTGTCATTGCTGTGGCACCAATCAAGCAATCCAGGCAGATTCCATCTACTGATATCCCCAGTTCCTAAATTTTACCCTGCTAAACCAAGCTTTGTTAGGACGCACCTGCTCTTTTCTCTCTTCTTCAAAGCAAAGGAAAGGGGCTAGAAAACCCTCATCTCCCAAGGCAGCTCCCTCCCAATCTACCCCCAGGCAGCCCTTTCCAAACAGACTAAACAATGCATGACTGCCTAAATACCCTCCACCATCTCCCCCTTTCTGCCTGCCTCTCTTACTGTCTCCCCCTGTGACAACACATCACCTCAGATTGCTGGGTCCTATCAGTAGTGGAAAAAGGGTACTTTATGACCTAGCAGGAAAAGCCCTTACCAAAATGTTTACCCCTACCTCCAAAAAAACAAGTCCACCTGATACCCCAGGTCATCCAGGATTTACTATCACAGGGCACCATAGAGAGGGTTCCAACAGGAAAAGAAGGTCAAGGGTTTTACTTCAGGCTCTTCCTGGTCCCCAAAAAGGAGCGCCCTTGTAGGACTATACTGGACCTGTCCCTTTTAAACCCCTTCCTGCATGTACCTTCATTCCACATGCTATCCCTGCAAACGCGTCTTCCACTTTTGACACCCGGTGCCTTCATGGCCACTTTGGACCTGAAGGAGGCATACCTCCTTATCCACATCAACCCAAACTTCAGGAGATTTCTACGTTTTGCTGTGCCATCCTCGCACTATCAGTTTACTACCTTGACCATTGGTTTGTCTACAGCATCAAGGGTTTTCTCAAAGTATCTATCCCCAGCAGTAGCCTTCTACAGAACAAAAAGGCATACAGATTTACCCTTACCTGGACGACCTCCTCATACAAGCAGAAGAGGCAAGTACTCTTCAGGCACACCTGCAATTCACTGTCTCTCCTACGAAGTCTGGGGTTTACACTGAACCTACTGAAGTCCTCCTCATTCCATCCCAAGACTAGATCTTCTTGGGTTGCAGAATAAGGATGGATTTGATGAAGACCTTCCTCCCACAAGACAAGGTCACTTCTCTAACCAGCTCCTTCCAAGACCTAATTCTAGTCACTCACATCTCAGCCAAGGAATTTCTCCTCCTCCTGGACTTAATGGAAGCTACTCTTCCTATGCTGCCTTTTGCCAGGTTGCACATGAGGAAGTTCCAGTTGTACTTGAAAAATGTCTGGTCCCAACACAATCACCCCCTGGATTTTCAAGTGCCCTTCCTGCCCTGCCTGAAAAAAGAGTTATGGTGGTGGATCCAACAAATAAGCCAGAATCCAGGTCTCCATCTACAGCCCACCAAGGCAGTCCAATTCATGTACACAGATTCCTTGAATCTGGGATATGGGGGCCACTATGAATGGTCTCAAGGTACAGGCTCAGTGGGAGCCCTCCATACAGAAAAAAATGTAGTATGAGGGAGATGACTGCTCTCCTTCTAGCTCTAAAGACCTTCCTGCCACTCATACAACCTGGTCCCCGACAAGTCTTCACAGACAACACCATAGTGATGGAGCACATCAACAAGCGGGGGGGGGGGGCAGATCCTATTTGCATTGCCGGCTGGCCATACAAGCATGGGAGCTGGCCACTGTGTACAATGTAACATTGCAGGTGGTCTACATCCCATCACAAGACAACCATCAGTCAGATGCCCTCAGCAGATCTTTACTCAAAATCACGAATGAATGTTACACAGGGATGTTTTCTTAGACATTGTCCACTAGTGGGGCACCCACAGATAGACCTGTTTGCCTCCCCTCAGAACAGACAACTATGGCTGTTCTGCTCCAGGCTCCCGTCATCACTAATGTGGAAAGGTGGATGCCTTTTCAATCTCATGGAAGGGTCTGTTCCTCTGTGCTTTCCCCCTTCACTGTCATTCAGAAGGTCCTGCTGAAAATTTAGCAGGACAAACCAAAAATGTTGCTAGTGACCCCCTATTGGCCAAGGCAGCATTAGTTCCCCCTTCTTGTATCTCTTGCCAAGGGCAATCACCACAAGTTGCCTCACAAGGTGGACCTTCTCACACAACAGAAGGGATCTCTCATAAACCCTCATCTGCAAACCCTCAGCTTTACCCCTTGGGTGATAAACTTCTGATCCCTTTCAGACACCTTTACTCAGAGGACGTGCTGTCTGTCCTGCAGGAGACCAGGAAACTATTACCAGGAGATCCTATTTATCAAAATGGAAAAGGTTCTTCAGCTGGTGTCCTCAAAGGCAACTAGACTCCTTCCAAGCAAATGTACGTCTAGTTCTAGCCTATGTTTGTGAGCTCCTAAAATCAGAACTTTCATACTCTTCAGTGAAAGACCATTTGTCAGTCATTTCAGCCTGCTTACCTGTTGATCCACCCCTATTATTGAAATTGAGTAATGATAAGGGACCATGCCATTAAGTCCAGGCTACTCATCTGCTCGCAGGTCTGCTATCCACCTCAGTTCTACTACTTCAGTGTGATTTTTAATATCCCCACTTCGATTGCTAAAATCTACTTTTTCTAAACAGGAAAATAAGAATCGGTGAGTGGGATGTGTATGCACATAACATGCTAAAGCATTTGTTCTAACATCCAGTCTTATATCACTATAGTGCCTCAAAATCCCCTTTAAATATTCTGTTTGTCTTCTCTACATAGAATGCTAAGCAACTGTCACATCTAGCTACATAAATCAAGTCCTTTGTGTTGCAGTCCACATATTTGTTAGTGCTGTATTCCCGTTTACTTACAGGATGTAAAAACTGATGATCCTTGTCTATGTATGAACATGCTTTGCATCTGTAGCAAGGGAAAGTACCTTTGTTGGTGGTTAAATTCTTTCTAACATCTTGAGTTGTCTGACAAAGCAACCTCTTTAAATTGGGTTTGTTCTTAAAAGTAAATCTTGGATTATCGCCTACTAATGATTTAATGTTGTCATCCGTCATTAGAATTTTCCATTTGTTCTTTATTGCTTGACATACAGAAGAAATGTCATTACTATATGTCAGTGTACGTCTAATGCCAGTTTCTTGTTTCCTAGATGTTTTTGTTGTTCCCTTATCTTTTCTATGGAAATACGACTTTCTTTTTGTTGTTTGTGATTCCTGAGCATTTCTAAGTCCTTCTTCTATCTCTTGTTTCTTATAGCCTCTATCCAATAAATCTTTTGCTGTATCACCACATTCCTTTTTATGATATTCTTCTTTTGTACATAATCTGGATGCTCTTAGAAACTGACCTTTCACTATGTGTGTAAAGATATGAGCTGGATGCATGCTTGTTCTATGTAGAACATGGTTATGCTAACACCCTTTCTTAAACATCTTAACATCTAGAAATCAATCTTTGTGTCAGAATGGTGCATATCAAATTCAAGAAAATTTGTGGTGTTATTTAGATATTTTACAAACTCAATTAAATTCTCGTTGCTACCCTTCCATAAGATAAATATATCATCCACAAATCTTCCATAGTAGACTATATTCTCTCTCCAATTGTCCCCTTGTGCAGTAAAGACATATTCTTTTTCCCAGAGTGCCATCAGTAAGTTGGCATAAGTGTTGGCACATGGGGTGCCCATGGCCACACCCCATTTTTGCCAATAGTATTGGTCTCCATATACAAAAATGTTGTTCTCTAGCACCTCCCTAAGTAGTGAACATATCCTCAGGATGATATTCTTATCATGTGTCTGCTGCATGTCCAAAATCCTGCATATAGACTCTATTCGAAGGTTGTTGGGTATAACCGTAAATGGGTATAACCGTAAATAGGCTTTTTACATCCGTCACATCTGTTCTCTAAGTTACATGTTGCTCCTTGTAATGATTGTAGAAAATGTGCCGTATCTTGGAGTACAGTGTCAATTCCTGTCAGAGCAGTCTTCATCTGATGATCTATATAACTAGAGATAGGCTCTGTTCGCCATCCTCTCCCAGATACTATTGGGCGCATAGGTGGATTTTCCATATCTTTGTGCACTTTCGGTAGACCATTGTTCACTGGTATCATAGGGTATCATAAGTAGCCTGGACTTAATGGCATAGTCCCTTTAAAAACCTTACTTTAGGATAGAAGCCTCAGAAAATGATGCAATAACTTAATTGGATGAAAGGATCTACTTATTCTGCTGTTTCAAAAGGCTGTTTATGGATGTGAAGAAAGCAGTTTACCGAAAATGCTTGTTCTTAGCTATTTTGTGATTTTAATCTGTTTATTAGATGCTTTTTGCCAAAGATTTTAACTTGGAAGCTTCTCCTATCTCCGTGGCTGAACAATGATTTTATCATTACTCATTTACCTTGTTTATCATCTGTTCTCTTGGTGAGCTGACATTTTTGTTTCTTTGCTATTATTGAGATTGGAGGTGAGACCTTTTCTTAAGGGGGTTCTCAACATCAAACCACAAAGAAAACCAATCCCTCCTCCTTGGGACCTGAACTTTGTTCTTGAGAAACTTACCACTGCCCCCTTTGAACCTGCAGCTTCTGTCACTTTAAAGATGTACACCTGGAAGATTGTCTTGTTAGTGGCTCTTACTTCAGCTAAAAGAGTCTCTGAGCTGCAAGCACTCATGACTACTCCATCCTACATCATTTTTCACAGGGACAGGGTTTCTCTTCATACTAACCCCTCCTTCATGGCCAAAGTGGTCAATGAACTGTCCCTTAACCGATCTATCCATTTACCCACATTCTTCCCTTCACCACAAAATGGCAGTGAAAGAGTGCTCCATTCCCTAGATAGTCACAGGCAACTGAGGTTTTATCTGGATAAGATTAAGGACATTAGAAAGTCCAACCAACTCTTTGTATCATTTCACCCAAGGGCCCTGGGGAAAGCTGTATCCAAACAGACAATATCCTCCTGGATTTGCAAAACTATATCCTTCTGTTACTGTTTCCATGGTAAAGAGTTAACCAACATAGTTAAAGTCTACTCTACTAGAGCAGTGGCCGCTTCAGAGGCCTTTCTCAAAGGTCTGGATACAGCCACTATCCTAGAGGGAGCCACATGGTCTTTTGTACGCACTTTCAATAAGCGCTATAAATTGGATAACATATCCAGAGCTAGGACAGGATTTGCAAAAGCCATCTTCCATGGATTCCTGGAGACTGCTACCTCTTCCTCCACCTTTTTCTCGGCATGAGCTGTGATACTCTCCCACATGTGAGGATACTGCAACATGAGAATAGAAGGACATAGATTAGCTGTGTAAAATTTTACCATAAACATAGATGGCCTTCTCTTCCATGTTGCAGTATTCCTTCCTTCTCTCCTACCTCCCTAGAGGGCCTTTTCCCTGTCTGGATGGTATCCTTCCTTTATCCTTTGATGTGCATGCAGACATCACATTTATGCCCCTGTGTGTGATGTCCCATGCACGTGACAGCAACCAGGCTTAAGCTTTGGTAGATGGGCCAAATATTCGGGTCACATGAGGCGGAGGATCCCACATGTGAGAATACTGCATCATGGAAGAGAAGGACATCTATGGTTATGGTAAGAGTTTACAGAACTAATCTTTCTTTGACCTCTTGTCTTTCTTTAGAAACTGACATATTAGAGGAGTCAGAGGAAAGGCATACAGAAGAGTGGGAGGCCAATTGTGGAGAAGAGCGTCTCTGGGTGACTCCCCTGGGGGGGGGAGGTAGGGCATAGTAACTGCTGCACTTGTTGTTCAGAGGGGATGCGAACAAATCATAGCAGGATTGACCCCAGTGACGGAATATCTTTTCCGCCACCATTGGATTCGGAGACCACTCTGTGAGGCATTAGGATAGTTCTGCTAAACTTGTCCGCAATCACACTCGAGCTCCCTGGAATGTGCATTGCCATTAGAAAGCGGTTGGAAGAAGTCGCCCATTCTCATACTCTAAGGGCTTCTCAACAAAGTGGGTAAGACTTGGTTCCCCCTTGATTGATGATGTACCAGAGTACCAACATATTGTCTGTTTGTATTGCCACTGTACCAAAGGGGAGGGCATCTTGAAATGCTTGCAATGCTAAGAGCACCGCCCTCATCTCCAAAACACTGATATGCAAATTGGCCTCCATCTGGGACCAAGCATCTTGGACTGCCTTTCCCAGATAATGCCCCCCCCCCCATCTGAGAAGCATCAATGGTCACTATGGCTTGGGGCTGAGGAAGGACAAAGGGACGGCCCGACAAGATTTCATTGGTATGGAGCCACCAAGACAGGTCTTGTTTGTAATGATTGGTGATCAAAATTTGATGAGACATCTGTTGGTTTAGTAATGACCATTGGGAGGCCAGAAGCCATTGAAGAATCCCCATGTGATATCTGGCCATGGGAACCAGGGTAACAGAGGCTGCCATTAACCCTAGAGCCTGTAGTATGAGTCTTGCTGGAACACTTCTCTTCTGAATAATGTGATTTACTTGTGATGTGATCCTTTGGAGCCTTTCTAATGGTAGTGATGAAAATCCCGTGACTGTGTCTAGTATAGCTCCAATGAATTCCAGATGAGATTTTTCATAATATATTGTGATTCCTAAGGTAGTGCAAAGATGAAGGATGTAATTTCTTGCCTTTACTAGTTGATGCCTGGTGGTAGTGGTAAGGAGCCAGTCGTCAAGATATGGAAATACTTGAAATCCTAGCAGTCTGAGATGCGCTGCTTCCACTGCCATGCATTTGGAAACACCCTGGGGGTTATGGTGAGGCCAAAGGGCACTGCTCTGAACTGATATTGACTGGCTTCCAGCCGGAAGTGCAGGAGTCTTCTGAAGCGCTTGTCCATGTTTATGTGGTAATACACATCCTGAATATCTGTCGAGCACATCCAATTGTCTTTTTCTAAGAATGAATGTATTGACTGTACCAAGACCATCTGGAACTTGGTTTGTTGGATTGATTTGTTCAACTGGCTGAGCTCCAAAATGGGTCTCCAGTCTCCTTTTTTGGGAGGGGGCACTAAAAAGAACCTTGAGTAGATTCCAGATCCTTTCTGGTCTGGTGGAACTGATTGGATGACTCTTTTGTCAAGCAGTTTTTGAATTCTATGACTGCTGCTTCCCTGTGAGTGGATGGAACATCTGGAAGTCTTTTTTGTCTTTTTGTTTTCATAGAAAGGGGAATTATGTATCCTCTGGAAATAATCCCTTGCACCCATTTGTTCATTGTCATTTGTAGCCAGGCATGTTGGTGCAGGGATAATCATCCCCCAACCACCTCCAGAGGAAGGCAATCGGGCCTCCATTCAGGAGCGCTGGTAGGAGTTACCTGAGAGGGAATCTTTGGACCCCTGGTTTTGCAGGCCACCTCTGCCTCTAGAATGGCGTCTTCCATTATTACTTCCCCCTGCGCCCCAGGAGAAGTCCTTGCATTATGAGTCCTGGAAATGCCCTTGGGTCTTTTTGAACTATAGCCTCCTACTTCTCTGGTTCCTAGAGTAGGGCCATTGAAGAGTGGAGAAGCATACACCCTCAGCAGAAACCATCTTCCCATCTTTCTCACATCTGGCTGGTGTGTCTTTAACCTTGGGTCAAACAGGGATGATGCGTCAAACTGACCGTTGAAGAAAGAAGATTTAAATGGCTCCGCAAAGTCACGCAAGTACATCCAGGCATATCTCCTGATGGCTACACCTGAACCTGCTGCACTTGTCGTCCTTTCAGCTGCATGAGTAATTTGCCCCATGGACAAATTGGAAATCAATTTAAGGGTGGGGAGCTGAGAAGGTAACCTTATCTCAGACCCTTTCAGCTACTGCTCCTGCGAAAGTGTCTGAAAGCTCATTGACCAGATACAGTGGCAGCTGGTGACTTCAAATTAAAGGGGGGCTGCAGGAGACAGCTGAATGAGTGGGGCCATTGGGAAGGGGTATGGCCAACTAGAAAGGAGTGGAGCTATGCTCAAAACCACAACAACTGGAACTTTAATTAAATACGCTGACCTGGGTGCCAAACCATCATTACGAAAGTCCAGTCAAGACAAAATGAAGTATATAAGAAAAAAAATCTTTCAATGCATTGGCTACATGACAGCTTACTTAATATCTAGATGGAAACAAAAAGGTTGCAAGGCATGAAAAAAAATTACTTTTTAAATACATTACTGGAATGCCAGTCAGAATCAAGTATATAAAAAAACAAGCAGCACTCAACTCAAACCACTTCTCCTTGCACTGCAGTTTTAATTATAATTTATATTTAGCTTTATAAAAGTACCAAGTAACATGCTGAAAGTAGCTGATACCCCCACTTGTAAAAATGTTTCTTATCCTAAATAGACCTGTTGCCTGACAACAACTATCTGCTTGTTTAATGGGGAAGACATGAACAAAGTAAAAAATGAACAGCAAACAAGAAACAAGCTTGAGATAAATTGCTTAAAGCATTACTGCACATGTAATGGACCACACATGATAGGTTGGCATTCTGTTTAGTTTACAGGTAAATCCTGCAAAGATGACTGCAAGTCTCCAACAAATGTAATGAGCTTCTGAAAATACTGTAATCCTGTCCTTTATTACAAATACTGTCATATGAATTTCAGTACCTAAGGCTTATACATTATCTAGTTATGTAAGTATTGTCTGCATGGCAACAACAAAAAGGCTTTCAGTTTTGGTAATTCTTTAACAGTATGCTTATTAAAGCTTACTTGCATCTTACAATCTCTGAAAAGCTTACCTGATGGCCGTTAAAGCATTGCTACTTACACACAGAACAACAGCTACTGCAACAACATGCATTTTCTGAATAATAAGAAACATAAATCAACAGTATAAAAATATGACAGAAAACCAGAACATTCTGCAAAATCAAGGACAGATGAAAAGCCACGGTAGTACTTGTGTCTGCCTTGGATGGGGGAATACTCAGGACACTTACACTGCATAACTGCTCCTTGCCTTGCTTGGACACATCCAGAGTCACTACATGGTGGAGTGGGGTGCAGCAAGTATGTCACAATTTGATATGTCTCTGGCTGATGGTGATGGTTCTGACACATTTATTATACCTCTCAACCTCAGAGCAAGAAATCTGGACAAAGCCATACATAGAAGTGGGGCAAAGGCCCAAAAATAAGGACACTTTTTAAATATTGTTCTTCTAAACTTAGAAAGATAATAGAATAGTGTAGGTATTGCATTAGTATGAATTTTTTAAAGGGTATGAAATCTGAAACTCAAATGTCTGCCATTATTTTCTAACTTCAGTCTTTAATGAGTTGCCACTAATTTGCCAGAAAACCACAATTTTCTGAAAAACGGACCAAAAATGTAATGCAAACATATAAAATTGCCACACAATAGAGCTGGGAACCTGTCAAAGAAGGGACACATTTTTAATATTAGTACTGTTAATTTGAGCAGCTGACAAAATAAGAGAAACTATATGCATTTCTGAAATAAAAGTAATCTATAACTGTGATCACTACAGTTATTTATAATTGTAAACCCTCCACAGTTTCTTCCAAAATTGCCATTTTGTGGAGGGATTATTAGGGGGAGAGCAACATTTTGAGCTAAAATTGGGGACAGTTGAGAGGTTTGGATATTCCTAATTCTAAAAAGTGATTTATTTGCACATACCTCTCAACCTCTTAATGCAGGAAATCTGGACAAGGCCAAATATATTGGGGGAACATACAAACAGTACTAACAATTTCATCTTGTATAAATTTAGGCAGTTGATAGAAAAACAGGACTTGTTTTAGCATGCATTTTTCTGAAGGTTATGATGTCTGAAACTTAATGTCTGCCATTATTTAGTGACTTCATTCCTAAATGATTTGCCAGAAAACCACAAATTTTATGAGGAACAAACCAAAAATAAGAAGCAAAAATCTATTCATTCTGAAAAAATCTGGACAGTTGAGAGGTGTAGTTCAGTCAGGGCTGTCTTTGAGTTTGCTGCCTTTCCCCCTTCACAAAACCCTGGTCGAATGGAGCCTCCCCACTGCAGCCATTCCAATGTCCCATTCCTTGGTTATTTCGCCCAATTTACAATGAACACTGTAATGTGCATACTGCTTTACTTCTGCAATGATTTGGATTTCATTTGAAAGTTTTATTTTGCATTTTACAGCACAAACACTAATAGATAGCTGCTAAACAAAGCAATGCAGTCTCACAATGAAAATAGACTTAGCATTAAAAACTTATTTGCCCTTGAAACTCACATTCATTGAAACCCACATTCAAAGAAAATACATTTTGCCAGTGGCAGATAAAGATTAACTTTGGGCTGTTTTCAAATCACAGGCCCCTTACACACGAAACATACACATGCTCTTTGGTACACCTGCCTGATTGTATTAAATTATATTCCTTGTACAATGCAGTACAGTTTTAGAGTGCATTTTAAATTTATTGTTTTGAACATTTTTCCAGTAAACAATGAAACAAAATGCATGCACCAGTAATGATAAAACTGCCCAATTCAGAACATTCCTGTAATAAAAGTCTACTCAAACTTCTACAGTCCACCAGTATCAGTAAATATGCACAATCTTTGAAGAAGTAAAAGTCATCTAAATAATTCCACATTAAAGAGATGTGTAACTAATGAAGAGGTTGCTGCTAGCAAACAACTTTATATTTCATTGTTTCATCTACAAATAAAGTACCTGTTGCCCTTGAGGAATAAATTGCCTATGTTACACTAAAAAATGATAAGCTAGTAATATTGCAATAGGGAATGGATTGCAAAGTGATAACAGGTTCATAGTTACTAGGTATCTTCGCCAAAAATGACTGCAGCATCCACCCCCCCTTTGCAACACAGTACAGTATCAGCAATGTATCTACCTACTGTGGGAGTAGAACCTACAGCCTTCTGCATCAAACGCAAGTACACTATCTGTTGTGTTATTAATAATGCAAGCAGACAAAGCATAAGCAGCCCTAAACTTTTGCTCCTCTGCAGCTCTCAGCTCCTTGTAAAATCTACTCAGCACTCAGCTGTATCCCTGATCTTTGCAACACAAGAAATCTGGAAAAAGCCAAAATTTATTTGGGGGGTACAAAACCCCAAAAACCAGGGACACATTTTAAACATTGCTTGTATAATGTTGTGTTATCACCATACATTTCACTGCCAAGTCTTGAATCCAGGACCCTGTGCAAAACAGTCAGAGCAACATGCTACTATGCCAAATCATCTGTTTTGTGAAAGAGAGGAAGACTGAAACTTAAATGGCTACCATTTAGTGAATTGAGTTCTCACCATAGTTGTCAACCTCTTAGCACAAAACACCTGAACAAAGCCAATAATAGGGGAATACAGCCCCCAAACATATTCAGTGAATTCATTTCTCACCATAGCACTCAACCTCTTAGCAAAAAACACATAGACAAAGCCAGTAATGGGGGAATATAGCCCCAAAACATATTCAGTGAATTCAGTTCTCCATAACTCTCAACCTTAGCACAAAAAACCTGGACAAAGCCAATAATGGGGGAATACAGTCCCAAAAATAGGGACAAATTTCAAATACCCATGTTATAAACTTAGAAAATTGCTAGAATAAACGGTTTTGTGTTTCCATGTACTCTCTGAAGATTATGAAGTCTGAAATGCAAATGCCTGTTATTTATATTTATTTAACATTTGTTAACCAGGAAATTCTGACTTGGAACAAAAGCCAATTTTCAGCAGAGGCCCAGGGAGAAACACTCCAGACATATGTCTCTGTAAGATGGGAGAACATGTAGACTCCACACAAAAGGCACCCCAGCCAAGAATCAAACCAGTGAACCTGTAGTTGTCAGGCAACAATGCTACCAGTGCACCACTGTACTACTGACTGTATAAGGTAACAAACATACAGAAACGACAGATTTTATGAGGAACAGAACAAATATGAGGCAAAAATCTGCAATTTTTTTAACAAATGGTGGGTAGGGAATTCAGACCCTTGCCACCTGCAGCCAAGGTACAGGGTTCAAGCCTGAGGTATTCTCTACCCACCACCATGTGTTCTCTCTAGCCACCAGTGTACAGCAACTGGGGCATTTCACACACACACACACACACACACACACACACACACACACACACACACACACACACACACACACATACACCTAGACAGATTGATAGATGTAGGTATAGTGGTAAACATTAAATCAATGAAATGCCAATGATAAAATTGATAGGTATAATGGTAAACATTAAATCAATGAAATGTCAATGACAAAATCAACAAACATCATCATGCTTCTGCTTGTGCTCCAAAGACATTCCTCAGGTCATGCAAGTTTTAAAACAGTGCTTCTGGGGAGGACTCCCTTAGCACCACACCCCACTAATTATTTATTCCAACTCCAAGATCACACAATCCCCACAGAAAGGGCATAATCCTCAACCCCAGGGATAGTGCAATCTGACACAACTGTTGACCAAAGTGTGTTGACAAAATAAATTTCAACCTCAGTCAACTACATGCACATATCCATAATATATATATATATATATATATATATATATATATATATATATATGTGTGTGTGTGTGTGTGTGTGTGTGTTTGGCAGGGGTTATTGAATGAAAAGCCAAGTCTAGAAAGAGAGGTGGAAGCTTAATAGCATCCATTTGTCGCTATGAAATTATCTTGGATCAAAGGATTGTATGCATTTAGGATGTTAATAAAAATCATTGTGTGTGTGGTCCTACATATGACTCCTGACAATCAGTGTAAACATGTAGTTGTTTGTTTGTTTAATTTAATTATTAACTGGGTTTGTCCGCTGACCAGTTGACTCTCTCAACAATGACCTAAGCTAGAGGTAGGGCAGTGCAACAGCAAGACTGTACAGACAGATGTGCAAACACATGAAATGAAAATAATGTCACACACTCCAATGCTTGTGATAGATTAATATGTAAAGTATATGGGTGATATGTTTCAGCAGAGACATATTGAGACTAATCAAATAAAATGCAGCCATAAGAAAAGTCAGAGACATGCTAAACATATGAAACTGAAGAGGTTTGTCTATACTTAATATGTAAGCAATCATTATGTATACTGAAAGAAAATAAATCAGTATTATTAAAGAGAAGGGAAGAGTGTGATAGTAGGTAGATCTCATAAGAAAAAGTTATTAGGAAATGGGTGGACATGGCCTAGAAGGACTTAAATAAAAAAAGCTAGTTTTAAGTAGGAATTAATATAATAATAAGGGAAATCATGCAAAGGCAGTAATATACATGTGCAGAACCATTTATCATCCCTGTATTCAACTAGTATTTCTAAAGTTTTCTTGCAATCTAGTCTATCAGTGAAGCAGATATGGAGGAAACATGTTAGCCTGTGACCAAGTTAATGTGGATCTGTAAGTGAAGCTGCAACCCTACTCTTGCAACCTGAGAGGTTCTTGGGGAATGACAATGAAAGTGGTAAATGATTTAAGGAAGCAAGGATAGAGTTCATGACTGTTGCAGGTGGATCTTTCAGTCAAGTTTAAAGTAACTCAGTGAGCTTTGGAAGAAAATTGTCCTGCTAACCAGACCAAGACAATGAGAAAATTATAACAAAGAACTCTCGCATATACCAAAAACAGTGACAATGTTTTACTGCAAAGCAAACAAAAACATGGGACTGATGTTGAGCTACTTTACAACAAGGGATGAGGAGGTACTTTTACCCTTACTTATTGTCTTGGTTAGAAACCAAAATAATTTGGGGGTTAACAAATGGTGATTTCTACAGAAAGAAACAGATAATCAAAATCTGAGTAGCCAACACACACACACACACACACACACACACACACACACACACACACACACACACACACACACACACACACACACCTTTGCTTGTAATACAATTACATGCATGGGTAATAGCTCCATATCCACTCGTCGCTACACTTTCCATTGTTGTATAGCTCTGCATGGGTAATAGCAACATATCCACTCATTGCTACGCCTTCCGTTGCTATATAGCTCCCGTGAAATGTCACTGATCCCGTGGTGATGTCTTCAGCCTGCGGATGTTGCAGTCCGATCCCTTTCCAGTCTATGCAGTTGTAACTAACTGCATAGACTTCTGGGATGCTCTTGACTGCTGTGTTTCTAATCGGGACTGCTGCTAAATCAGTCTGCAGCTCTGCGCATGCTCCGGGCTGGTTCAGCAGCAGTCTGGATGTTGGAAATGCCACTAGTGCGCATGAGCGAAGGTCCGCGATATTTGTCTTTTACTTTAGTTTCTTTTTCCTTTATTTTGGGGTCTTTCTTCTTTCATTTACAGCTGGGGGGGGGGCGGCAGTCCTGCAATCCAATAGCATGGGCTGCCCCTGGTCTGGGAGGTTCTGAGAATGTAGCCATGTAAATCTCCTTAAAACAGTACTAGTGGCTTTAGCCATTGAAGTAATATCAATAGAATCATACCCACACTCTGCAAACAATTAGTGACTTGAACAATAGATGAACTTACATTATTTTAAGCATTTTTTTCCTCACAAGAAGAATCTGCAGACAAAACATTCCTCATACTTTCACAGTTTCTCAGAACAAACTTTAACATAAAAGATGTACAATTCAAAATTCTGAAAATCAAAGTTGTAGAAGTATACACTTTTTTTTCTCATACCTATCAGTAATTTTCACATCCTTATCAGGAGGAGTAAGATTACAATAAACTAAGTTCTTAGCAGCAATGGGATCAACTAATGCCACAGCTGCTGGCTCATGTTTGGGAATACTGTATAAAAATGTAAAAGACTGAGGAACTTTATACAGCCTATTTGCCTTTTTAGGGGCAGGTGGCTGACTGTCAGGAAAACTGCAGGCAGTAATGCACACCTCCAAAGCTGACAGAACTTCTGTAACAACTCATAGAATTTTCTGAGGTACTGAGAAACCTCAGTGCTCACCCACTAAAAACACTGACACATTCTAGCAATAGTCTCAGAGAAAGAGAACCCCCCACAGGGGTGTCAGACACGGAGGTCTTCTCAGTCTGAATCAGAAATTTGAGGAAAACCCTGTATCCATCCCTGCATATTCCTTTTCAGATTCAAAATCCTGAATCTCTTCAGGAAATAAAGAATCCCTCTTTGTTTTACAAGAAACTACTTTACAAGAGGGATCAATAGCCTGAATTAAGCCCTCAGCAACACCCAGTAAACCATTCCTGCCCAAAGAAATTTGAGGAAGAGTAGATACATGCTTGTCTTCTGTTTCTTTTTGACAGGAAAAATGGGTCTAATCATTTTGCTAATGGCAGCAGCTGCATCCCCAGAGATGGGCAAAGCATTCTGACACAAGGAAACATTTGCTGTTCCCTCTCCCAAGACTGACAAGAGTGGCTCTACCTTGCCCAATGAGGGGATCCCAACAGCCACAGAAAACATTGCTAACCCCTGGTACATAGTGGCTGCAGGTGCTACACCACAGGGATCTGAGGTAAAAGATGAGTGATCTTAGGTGCAACAAATGTACACATCAGAGTCACCCACCTATGGCTGAGACAAATTGCTAGCCTGCTGTGGTGGCAAAGGCTGATTGCTTGACTTTTTCTTTTTGTTACTGGAGGAAGGACTGAGTATGGAACTGGTAGTCTGTTCCATGGTCAAGCCAAAAATGGTGCTTTGTTCCAAGGGAAGACAATCAGCAATTGCCAGTAAACACTACCAGTCTACAAAAGTTACATTTTTGACATAACACAGTAACTGCACTTTAAAGCACTATGTCAGCCCCCAAAAACGAAAAAAAAAGTTATGTTCTTACCATGACGTTCCATGTTTGTTGTCCTGTATCTTGCCTTCCTTCCTTCTGGTTGGGTTCGGAGCCAATCTCGGCTCCGATTCGGCTACTTCTAAAGTTCAAAGCGTCCAAGCGTCCTTACTGGCTCTAGGCTAACCCCTTATCCCAGCATGCTTAGCGGTAGCTACCCAGATCTCGTTTGTGAGAACTAACCACTAGATAGAACTATAAATTATGAAATAAAAGAGGTAACTAAACAATATTGCTTCCTTGTACCAAAACAACAGAACAGCAAAGGTGACAAGGACTATACCAACAGTTGAAAAGCAAAGGAAACTCAGCCAAAACAGCCAAAAAAGGAAATTCATCTCAGTCATCCAGGATGGGGGAAGGAGGGAGGGATGCAAGAAGGAAGGCGAGATACAGGACAACAAACATGGAACGTTATGGTAAGGACATAACTTCTTTATGTTATGTTGTCCATCTCGCCTTCCTTCTTTCTGGTTGGGACAGTGTCCCAGGCACTTAAATCCTGGGTGGCTCACTGGAAAAGAGACTTCAGAACCGTGGAACCAAAAGATGCCCTGTTCCGAGAGGCCATGTCTACTTTGTAATGATTAATGAAGGTATGGGGAGTAGCCCATGTTGCTGCTGCACAAATAGTATCTAATGGAAGCTTGGCTTGAAAAGCTGTGGAGGTAGCCAAGGACCTAGTAGAGTGTCCCCTTACCTTTCCCGGGACAGACACATTCCGAGACTCATAAGCATAAGTAATAGTATCGGACAGCCATTTTGACAAGGTCACTTTGGAAACTGGTGAGCCTTGCTTACTCTGTGAGAAGGATACAAACAGCTGATCTGATTTTCTGATGTCCTTGGTTTTTTGAAGATAAAATCGTAACTGCCTGTGGACATCCAATTGATGTAGCGTATACTCTGCCTTGTTGCCATAGTTTGGAAAGAATACAGGGAGTTCAATGGACTGATTCAAATTATACTCTCTTTTGGTAAGAAGGAAGGTTTTGTTCTCAGACATACTCTATCCCTGTGAAAAATCATATAAGGAGGGCAGATGGAAAGTGCATGTAGCTCAGAAACCCATTTAGCTGATGTAATTTCAATCAGGAAAAGGCTCTTCCATGATAAGAATTTAAGAGGACAAGAAGCAGCTGGTTCCAAGGGAGGGAGGATTAGAGCCGCTAGCACTAAATTTAAATCCCAAGGATGGAGAGGTTCTCGGATGGGAGGCCTTAATAGAGTAGCACCTTTTAAAAAGGCCCTACATAGCTTGTGGGACATGATGTTAGAACCCATAAGACCCACATGAAAATTGGAAATAGCAGCCAGTTGAACTCAAATCGTAGCAGTCACTACTCCTTTCTCAAAGGTTTCGGCCAGGAAGTCCAAAATGTTTGAAATTGGTGTTGTAAAGGGATCAATGTCATTTTGTTCTGCCCAGAAAGAGAACCTCTTCCATTTACTGGCATAAAGTTTTCTAGTAACTGGTTTGTGAGAAGAAGTTCTCCGGTTCCGACAAACCGGAAGAGCTCAAGGCAATCATCGGTGCTGGAGAAGAAACTCTCATGGGCAAGTCGGTGCCAGGAGTTTGAACACTCAGCTGGAGTCAGAGGAGGAATCTGACAGGGTGTCGAGGAATGACTGGCTCTATAGCCAAGCTGACTGGGAACCAGGGATGGAGGCAATCCCCTCACCATCAGGAGCTGGTCGACCAGTGTCATTATGTCCGACTCTTAGTTGACTGAATAAAAGAAGCTGAAGAGGACCTAGATGGTCTCCATTCCAGAAACGGACTGGGTGGCTGGTCAGCAAAAGGGTCCGCTGATGGCGAATAGGAAGTCCTTTGTAAGGAAATAAGGCAGTTTGCTTCGGTACTGATAAACCCAATGGTACCAAAGCTCCTGATGTCAGCGCCGAGATTTTAATTGATGTCGAATCATCCTTATCTGCCGGTGCCAAAGATGCAGTTGACACCGTAGGTGGTTTTGTCAGTTTATAAGGTGGTTCTGAGGAACTTCTCAGAACTGAATGTGGTAAGGAAGAGGAGGAAGAACTGGCTTCAGTTCTTAACCCAGAAATGGCCACTTCAAAATCACTCTTTAATAGCCCCATCAAAATAAGTTTGTTTCTCTGCTCAGTCAAGCTTCTGGTGGAGAAACCATGGCAAATTTCACAATCCTCCTGGAAATGGACTGTGCCTAACCAATATACACAGAAAACATGTCCATCTGAGTTGGGCATCTTCCTATCACATTTTTGCCACTGCTTAAAGCCAGAAGTGCCCTTAGCTGACTTATTGGCCATGCTAACAAAAGAAAAGCCTGAGACTTAAATATGCACACACACACACACACACACACACACACACACACACACACACACGCACACGCACACGCACACGCACACACACACACACACACACACACACACACACACACACACACACACACACACACACACACACACACACACACACACACACACACACACACACACGAAAAGAGAGACAGACAGAAAAAAAAAGTCTCTCTTTTTTTTTTTTTTTTTGAAGGGACAGGAAAGGGAGAAGAAATTATCAATGATGGTAATGAAGATTACCCTAAGGTAAAGAAGACAGAAAGATAAAGTACCAACCATGGTACATTAAACTACCAAACGGTAGAGGAAAGATAAAGGGAGAATTACTTACACGCTCACAAAGAAAGAAGGAGAGAGGAGCAAGTAGAAATGGGAAAAATATATAGAAAATACAGAAAAAACTTACAGTATGATAATGCCAAAGCTCGAGAGATAGGTCAGATGTGTCTGACGCCACGAAGCTGCAAACAAGATCTGAGATAATTTAGTGAGGAGCATTATGGGTAGAGCCTAGCAGAAAAGTTTGGGAGGCGCAAGCTGAAAAACGTCTGAGTTGATTCCAAGGCTCGGAACCGAGCCAACAGTCAAGGATTATGTAAAGAATGACATCAGATGGTGAGTTAGTTTAATACAAACAGGAACTGCAATATGAAGTGAGGGAAAAACAGGCTTATGATATATGTAGAGAGAAGGCCATGGAAGAGAATTAGCAGTAAGGAAGTGAATGAAGAAGGGAACGTAAGAAGGTATAAGAAATGAAAAGGTACTTATTCACATTTAGAGATATAGTTTATCCTGGTTTTCAGCAAAAACAAAGCCAGATTTTAGCTGAGAAATCTTTCAGAGTGGTTTTGAAAGATGGGAGCGAAGGTATTGACCTGATGGACAATGACCGGTAAGGAGTTCCAGGCCTTAGCAACCTTGCACGAGTACAGACAATGCCCAGTAGATCTGATAGGTTTATAGACAGACGGGTTTTCTACTCATTTGATCACAATGACTGACTGGGAACATAATTGTGTAGAATATTTGTTAGTGCTGGACAGGCAGATGGATGCTGGATAATTTTATAGGTGGTAAGAAGCCGTGTATATGTTAGTTGATGAGTCAGTTCTAACCAATTTAGGCTTTTTAGTGCTATACAGTGGTGGGTTCTAAAATTATTTGCTGCAAACTTTACAACTTTGTTATAGCATTGTTCAAGTTTTAATTTTTGTGAAGCCTGGAGGTTAGTAAAGATAGGCACAACATAAAGAAGTGTGAGGAGGAAATAAGTAGTGACAAGGGTAGTTTTAGTTGCTTCAGTGAGAAATTTTTTAGATCTGTAAACATCCCTAGTTTTGATGAGTTTTTCTTATGTAGTTTTGTATATGCAGGTCAATTGTAAACTTATCCACTATCACTCCTAATAATTTGCTATGAGAGGTGATTTCAATAGTTGTATTATGAAGAGAGTGGACATTTCAAATGAGATTTTAAATTCTCTTTTGAATACAGATTTAGTTTTTGGCCCCTCTGCTGCAGAGGTGATCAAAAAGTGTGATGAAAGGGGTACGCTGATACAGGGACCCTGTAAAATTTTTCAACCCTCATTTTCCAAGTTTTCCAGGGATTCTTTAACTCCTCATCCAGTTTTGGTAAGAAACAAAATACAGTTTCAACAAAATACAGATAAACAGATGTTTAAGAAGAAATGGCAAAGAGGTTCCAAGAAGAATTCTGGAAGCTTCCCAAACCAAGGGTAGTCCAATAAATCAGAATGACTAGTTAAGAGACTTTGATCACCCTCCCACCCTGGCAGCCCTTTATTTTTTTTAATTCCACAAAGTGTGACTCTCCACTTTTCTCTATGGCAACAGATAGTTTTAGTCAGACAACTGGGTTCTGAAGATTATTCATCAAGGTTACAGATGGCAGTGAGAGGACATTCCTCCTTTCCATTCCAGGGGCTAACTCCTTATCCTCCAGACCAGACTCTTTCTGTCCCAGGGAGTGATAGAACCAGTTCTCAGTTCCCAATTGGGAAAGCGGTTTTATTCAAGGATTTTTTAGTGCCAAAGAAAGAAGATGCTTGGAGACCAGTTCTGGATCTTTCTTTCCTAAACATGATTGTGATAGTGCTCAGATTTGAAATTATGTGACTTCACAAACTGTTAACCTCTTCTTTTTCATTCAGATTTCTTTGTAACATTAGATTTAAAAGATCCTGATCATTACATTTCTATTCATCCAGACGTCAGGCATTTATTAAGGTTTTGTGTGTCTGGATCACATTATCAGTTCTCTGCCTTAATCTTTGGACTATCCGTTGCACTAAGAGTGTTCACAAACTGTCTAGCTCCATTTACAGCTCATTGCAGGCTGCAGAGTATCAATATTTTTCCATGTTTATATGATTTGTGTATCTTTGCAGAGTCTTTTTCAAAGTGGCAGGAATCTCTGTCTCGAGAGATCTCTTACACAAGCTGGGATTCCAAGAGAACATTCAAAAGTCTTTCTTCACTCCTCACAGAATTGTGTTTCTTGGGTGTTACCTAGGCACCACAGTTCAAAGAGCTTTTCTTCCAAAGAAAAAATAGATCTCCATGTAGGTGTACTTCTAGGATTTTCCACCCAGACTTTCATCACTTTGAGGAATATCACAAGAGTTGGGGTCTCATTGCTTGTATGATTCTCATGATACCCCTGGCAAGACTCCACATGAGAAAGATACGGTGGTATCTAAAGTCTCTTTGTTCCTAGCACCAACACCCATTGTATTTTCAGATCCCAGTGCTGGGATTTACCAGAAGGGAAATCACTTGGTGGAGACAACAGATATCCCTAAATCCATGTCTTCCCTTCTCTCTCCATGTTCCAAAGCAGTCACCACAAATGCCTTGGACTTTGCTTGGGGGCCAGTTTCAGAAAGGATAAAAGTATAAGGTATGTAAGACACCAAGGACAGATGCAAGCACATAAATATAAAAGAGATGTTTGCCCTGATCAAGGCACTCAACCCTCTGAATCATCTTTGGTCCCTGGGACCTCTTCAAATTGTTACAAGCAATACCACGGCCCTGTGGTACATCAACAAGGAAGGAGAATCCGGTCATGCTACCTTTAGAGACTAGCCATTTTAGTTTGGGATATAGCTTCAAAGTACAGTCACACTGTAGAGAAATCTTACATAATGTCAGAGCAAAATTGTGTGGTAGACAAACTGAGCAGGCAAGGGCAAACCCTTATGAATGGAAACTAGATCAGGGGCGAGTCTTCCAAGATTTGATCCTTATGTGCGGAGTTCCTTAAGTGTAGACTTCTTTATCTCCTCTCTTTACAATCAGCTGGCAAGATTCTGCTGCAGGACTCTTGCTCCAGGACTCCATGCAGAAAGGTATGGAAGACCTATGCCCTTTTGTCTGGGACAGGAATGTTCCTGTATGCTTTTCCATCAATATCCAGGGTACTTCTGAAGATTCAGAAGGAATCCTCCAAGGTCATCATGGTGATTCTGTTCTGACAATTACCACATGCTTCCTCACAGACTGGGTATACTCACACAACAACAAGGGTGTTTGATACATCCCAACAGCAATCAACTTCAGTTGTCATGATGATAGGGCCTTAATTCCTTGTAGGCACCTATTTACTGAGGATGTGCAGCGGGTATTAATGGATGTAAGAAAACCTGCTACTGGAAAATCATTTATATGAGCAAAAGGTTTACTAGTTAGTGCCAACAACATAACCAGCACCAATTCAGGGCTAGTTGTTCTCTGGTTTTACAATATTTGTGAGAGTTACTATCCTATGACCTTTCTTACCCCTCTATCAAGGTTCATTTATTGGTCATTTCAGCATGTCTGCCCATGGATCCTCCTCCTTCAATGCATTCTCATATCAAAATGTTATTGAAAGGGTTTTTCATAAGAGTCTTTCAAGAAAACAGCTGTGTCCCCTCCTTGAGATCTTAATTTTGTGTTAAAGAAGCTAACACTTGCTCCACTTGAACTAGCTAACCTGACTGTCTTGAGGTTCTTAACATGGAACACTGTTTTACTAATTGCACTGACCTCTGCATGAACGGGGTCTATATTACGTGATGGAAACTTTAGATGTTATGTGATCCTATCTCGCCTACATTCTGACTGATGGGTTCGGAGCCGATCCCTCGGCTCCGACTCGGCACGCTTATGCCAAAGAGCGAAGTCTCTTATTGGCTGAGCTTACTATATCCCAGGATGCACCACTACCAGTCCCCCAGATCTCGTTTGCCGCTAATCTGCGAAGACGTGGTCTCAAGCTGGCTGAGCTGAGTAGTAAATTTACTAACTTTTTTCTGTCAGAATTTTGCTGTTCTTGTCATAAAAAGCTGTTTTAACGGCTATTCTTCACTTTTGTGTGTGTTTGGAGTTTGTGAAAAGACTTTGTTGCGTGATTGGGTTGAGTTTGATTTTAGGCCTCCCTCATCTTAGGGCCTTCCCGGTCAGTCAACCCCCTTAAACCTTACAGGGTTTCAAAGTACCCTTAGTAATTTGTGACGGTTTCTTTACTAAACGGCAACTGTAAACCTATTATTAGGTAGTGTCAGTAAACAGAAAGTCAGTGGATAGTGTATTTTCTGTCAGGGATTACTGATTTTTGCCATAATGTCTCAGAATCCTAGGCCTTGGGCTTTAAAAATGCACCAAATGCAATTTCAAGATGTCCATCACAGACGATCACTCGCTCTGTGTGTATTGTTTGGGTGCAAAACATTTACAAGAGTCATGCAGTGTGTGTCACGCTTTTTCCTCAAGGGTCCTCCAGGAGAGGAAAAATAAACTTATTCTTAAAGGGTTAATAAAACCTTCCTTTGAAGAAGCTTTGGCATCCTCTCCTTCTCCGGCTAAAAGAAAGGGCGTCGGCTCCGACCAGTCCGTCGGATCCGGCCGCCAAAAGACATAGGCAGGCTTCTCCTTCCGCTCCAGGACTTCGGAGCCGAGGGCGGAACGGTCTGCCTCGATGCCACCAGTCTCGACTCCTCTGGCTTCGGAGCCGATGGCTGGGGCATCGAGAGGCGGGTCACCTTCGTCGGCTCCACTGGTCTCGGAGCCGACAAAGGTTGCCCGCCCAGACACTTCCTCCTCGGCGCCGAAGTCCACCTCGGCACCGATGGAATCTAGTGTGGGTATTCCTTCGGCGCCGATAGTCATCGGGTCGCCTCGAGCCGGTCCCCTAGCCCTTTGGGGCCGTTGGAGAGGCCATCTCGAACCCGTTCAGTATCCTCTCGGTCTTGAGGATGTCGGATTCAGATATAGACAGGGTGCTCCAAAGACTGTTCCAGTCCCCAGTCTTTCAAAAATTTGTTTCGCTCCTACCCAGTTGGCTTCGGAGCCATTGCCCAGGCCCATCCCATTGCTATTCCTCCTCCGACCGCCGGCTCCGTCGGAGCAGGTGCTGTTGGAGCCGGTGGAGATCTTAGGGTCGGCTCCGACCCTTACTCCAACCCGGCCTTCGGGTCCGAGTTTGGTACACGGACTTCTTCGGCTGGACCTGGGGATGTTTGGGACCTATGCTTTCGGTTCCGAGCCTCCCTCTCGGTGCTTGCTCGGGACTTCCGTCGGCTATCATGGCTCGGGACCGGACACTCCCAGGACTCTGGGGGTCCGGCTTTCAGAGCTATGAGGAGTGCCTTGGCCAAGTCTTCTTCGGCCATCTCTCCGGCTTTACCGGCACCTTCCCTGGGCGTGGAGACTGGGTCTTTGGCAGTTCCCCTGTCCGTAGGCAGCGGAGCCCCTGGGCCTGAGGTTACCCCCATTGGGGGTTCCCCTCCTCCTGAGGGTTCTTCGGAGTTGTCTTCGGAGGAACCCCCGAGGAAGAGATCGTGCAAGAGGAAGCACGTGGACTCCCCCGAGTCTATTACATCGGACACTGATCTTGATGATGCGGAGGGGTCCCCGTAGTCGCCCTCGGATGATGTCTCATTTGCAGACATCTTAGAGATCCTCAAACAACGAGGCGGCTGGATATCCAAACCCCCCTCTGCTGATGAGTCAGTGCTCCTCAAGGCCTTTGGGGCTCAGCCCTCCGCCTCCTGGGTGTCTCCGCCCTTCGACGAGCTTCTGGATTTAGTTTGTCGAAGGGCGTGGGAACATCCAGATACCGTGGAACCAGTCCCTTCTCGTCCTAATAAATTTTTGTCTGCCCCCCCCGAGAAGGAGTTCCTCACTAAAGGCGTGGCTGTAGATGCCATGGTGGTGGCATCTGCTACACAACAGGACGTGGCAGAGGCTTCAACGTCCATCCATCCTCCTAATAAGGAGTCTAGGAGCATGGACAGGTACGGGAAGCGCACCCTCACTTCAGCGGCCTTTACTTTAAGGTCTCTGAATTATTTGGCACATTTTACCAGGCTTCAGAGGGATCTGGTCAAGGAGCTGTCAGATTCCCTCGGTAACCTACCTGAGCAGCTAGCCCAGTCGGTTAGCTCTCAGTTGGCTATCCTTACGTCAATTTCTAACTCGTCCATGAGGCTCATTTCCTATGCGGCCGAAGGGCGGGTAGAGCGGCAGGCACAGGCGTGGCTCTCTGGAGACAAGCCTGGCTCCGCTTGTGTCAGTTTATGGAGGCCTTCAAGTCTTCCTTCGCCGACGCTCCCTTTGATGGGTCCTCTTTGTTTGGACCTAAGGTTAAAGACACCCTTACCCGCTGTGAGCAAGAGGGAAAAACTTTATCTGCCGTAGGTGCCCGTTATTCCACTCCCTTTCGGCCTTATCCCAAGGCTAAAGGAGGGGGGAAGATGTGGTTCCGTAAATCACGTAAGTTTTTTCCCCAACAGCAGGAAGATTCCCCTTCCAGAGGCAGAGGATGGGGAAATTTTTCTGGGAGACGCCGTCCCAGAGGCGGCAGAGGGCCCCGCAATTCTGGAGACCGCGAGTCCTTTCGTGGCTCTTCAGCCTCCCACACATCATGAGGGATTGCCCGGCTGTGCTGCTCCGGAGCCAGTCAGGTGTCGTTTTGCCAAGCACCTAAAAGCCTGGGAGTCAATCACTCAGGACAGATGGGTGCTTCGGATCATTGCCGGAGGTTACACCATCCCATTCACATACTCACCCCCACCGTCCAAAAAAATCCCGGACCCACCACCCAGTCAAAGGGAAATTGCAGCCGCAGAAGCTTTAAAGCTGCTAGAAAAAGGAGTCATCCAACCGGTCCCCACAGACCAGATCGGATCCGGAAATTACTCCAGGTTCTTTTTAGTGCCAAAAAAGACAGGGGACCTGAGACCAATATTGGATCTCAGCAGACTGAACCAATCCGTCACGAAATCCAAATTCCGAATGGTCACGTTACAATCCATTCTCCCACTGTTGGAGAAGGATGTTTGGATGTGCTCCATAGACCTCAAGGACGCCTATTATCACATACCGATACATCAGACGTCCAGGAGGTATCTGCGCTTCAGCCTGGGAGTCAGTCATTTCCAATTTTGTGCACTGCCCTTTGGTCTCACCACAGCCCCCAAGTGTTTGGCAGTAGTGACTGCTCACCTGAGGAGTCTTGGATTCCAAGTGTTTCCCTATCTGGACGACTGGCTCCTGACTGCCACCACCAGGCATCTACTAATGGACAACCTCAAAGCCACCATCTCCCTGGGTGCTACCCTGGGGATTACATTCAATTGGTCAAAGTCTGTCTTGCTGCCCTCTCAGCGCATAAGGTTCATAGGAGCAGAGATAGACTCAAAATTGATCTGCGTTTTTCTTCCTGCCGAAAGGATCCAAACTTTACAGGGCCAAGTTCAAGCTCTGATTTCGAGATCCAAAGCCCCAGCCAGGATGGTTCTACAAGTTTTAGGTTCAATGTCTGCCACGGTTCTTTTAGTTCCTCTGGCAAGATTGCACATGAGGATTCTTCAGTGGCTATTGTCAACTCAATGGTCCTTTCAGGACCTTCCCTCAATCATCCCATCATGATCACAGAAACATGCAAACGGACCTTCGCTGGTGGCTTCAGACATCCAATCTAAATCAAGGAAGTCCTTTGTTATTCCCTCTCCAGTGGTCACCCTGACGACAGATGCCTCCCAGACAGGGTGGGGGGGGGCATTGTCTGGGCAGGTTAGTTCAGGGATCCTGGCTTCCAGACGAAACTCTTCTCCACATCAATGTATTGGAGATGAGGGCAGTACTTCTATCCCTACAGGCCTTACACAGGTTTCTCCCTCAGGGCATAATCGCCATCCACACAGACAACATGTCGGTGGTTTGGTACCTAAACAAGCAAGGAGGGACCAGATCTTACCCCCTTTGCAGAGAGGCCATGAGGGTGTGGGAATGGGCGGTAGCTACCAGCCGTTTCTTGGTAGCGACCCACATTCGGAAATCGAATATACTGGCAGACAGATTAAGCAGGACAATTCTCTCTCCTCACGAGTGGTCCTTAAACAAAACAGTAGCAGATCAGGTTTTCCGGAGATGGGGGCCGTGCTGCGACCTATTTGCAACTCCACTAAACACCAAGTGCAAAAGGTTCTTCTCCTTGACTCCACATCAGGGAGTACCAGCTATGGATGCTCTAGCACAACCTTGGCCAACAGGGCTACTTTATGCCTTTCCTCCGATTCCACTTCTCTCCAAGGTCATTCAAAAGCTTCTCAATTGGGGTCCGCAATGATACTGATTGCCCCATACTGGCCTCGTCAGGTATGGTTTCCTTACCTGAAGAAACATGCGTGGACGATCCGTGGACTTTAGACCTAATTCGGACCTGTTAATTCATCAGTCGGGACAACAGCACCAGTCCCTTCACTCCTTGAAGTTGACAGCTTGGCTCCTCCACTTCCGACTTTAGTCAGAAGTCACACATTAGACCCGGAAGTTATTCTCTTTTTATCTTCGCCCACAAACCCACCACTAAGAAATTGTACCTCAGTAAGTGGAAGAGGTTTGCTATCTGGGCTCAACTCAGGGCTTAGACCCTATCACTGCTCCTATCCCAGAGGTTTTGAAATTCTTAACATCCCTGTTTAATCAAGGATCTTCTGTCTCTACTATTAAAGTCCAACTAGCGGCTATCTCTAAATTTCACGAGTCCATGGATCCTCCATTGATGAGCAGCAGACTATGCAAAACTTTCATTAAAGGTGCGGTCTGTTAAGACCCCCAGTTTTTCATCCTGCCCTCCGTGGGATCTAGATTTAGTGCTTCGTGCATTGACATCTTCCCCTTTGAACCAGCTGCTACATGTGAGTTAAAATATCTGTCTTGGAAAACTGCCTTCTTAGTTGCAATTACTTCTGCAAGAAGAGTTTCAGAGCTTCAAGCCCTGTCTATTAAACCACCGTACTTGATTTTCCACAAGGATAGAGTATCACTTAGGCCTAATCCATCCTTTGTCCCAAAGGTCTGTTCTAATCTCTGTCTCCAACAGTCTCTAGAGCTACCAGTTTTCTTCCCAAAATTCTCCAATGAAGCAGAATACACTCTCCATAAATTGGATGTTCACAGGCAATTGCTTCTATTTAGACAGGACTCAGAAACTTCGTAAGTCAGACCAGTTGTTTGTGTCCTTCTCAGACAATAAATTGGGTAAAACCATCACAAAAGCTACTATCTCCAAATGGATTAGAGATTGCATAACTCAGGCTTATTCTTCTTCGAATAAGCAACTTACAACATCTATCAAAGCTCACTCTACCAGAGCTATGGCTACTTCTATAGCTTTTCATTCCAAGCTCGCTATATCGGAGATTTGTGCTGCGGCTACTTGGTCCAATCTGCACACTTTCATTTCCCACTATAAATTGGATGTGGCATCTAAAGGACGAGCATCATTTGGTTCCACGGTACTCAGGAGTTTTTTCCAGTGAGCCACCCAGGATTCAGGTGCTAGGGACGCTGTCCCATCAGTCAGAATGTAGGCGAGATAGGATCACATAACATCTTTTAGTTATGTACTCACCATAACTTCAGATGTTTGGGATCCATCTCGCCTACATTCCTAATACCCACCCTCCTTCCCCCTGCCTTGGAGATCAGAAGAGATTGAACGGTTTGAGTTCTACTGTTTTTATCTTGTTCATCTGACGATGTTATATAATCAGAGCGTGCATGTGTGCATGTATGCGGACAAACTAGATCTGGGGGACTGGTAGTGGTGCATCCTGGGATATAGTAAGCTCAGCCAATAAGAGACTTCGCTCTTTGGCATAAGCGTGCCGAGTCGGAGCCGAGGGATCGGCTCCGAACCCATCAGTCAGAATGTAGGCGAGATGGATCCCAAACATCTGAAGTTATGGTGAGTACATAACTAAAAGTTTATCACACACCTAAAGGTCGATCATTAAATATCGAACCCCACATAGGTAAACAATGCCATTGGCCAAATTAAAAAAAAAAAGTTTTAAACAAAAGTGAAGTGGGGGCTTCACCCCCCTAACTAAATATATGAACTCTGAGCTCGCTCTACAGCAGAGAAAGAACAAAATCCACGTAACGGCCAAATGACTCGTTTCCCTGTGTGGGAATTTTCAGACTTCGACATTTAGTGATCAACCTTTAGGTGTTTGATAACCTAAGGTTTTGATCACATTATAGGGAACCGCAAGAAAGGTATATGAATTGCAAGTTCTTGTAGCGAGTCAACCCAATCTCATTTTGCACAGGGACAGGATGCCTTTGAGAACTAATCCTTCTTTTATGACTAAAGTCATATCCGAGTTTACTTTAAGACAAATTATCCATCTCACTGTTTTCTTTCCTGAACACAAAAATGAGGGAGAAAAAATACACCATACCTTGAAAGTCCTCAAACATCTTGGGTACTGTCTTGGCAGAACTAAGTCTTTCAGATCAATACGATGAACATATTACAGTTGAGTTAACATAACAGTACATGCTTGAATAATCACTGCTGCAGTAACATCTCCCTCCCTCCATTCCCCTTGCTTTTGGTGTGTTGCTTAAGCCATGGTCTGATTATTTATTTTTTGTTCATCCTGGCGTTTTTTTAAGAAACATCTTTATCAAATTATCACTTATGACATAGGCAATCACATCTTTATATAAATAAAAAATCATATTGACATATTTTTAGTTGCAAACATTATACATCACTTATAATCTGTCCAGTCATTGTAAGTCAAACATTACGTAGCTCATTCAGATCCTGCCTCTTTTAAACGTTGTTCCTTCTCCAAAATGTTATTGTGCATGTATTGTTTCCACAATTCCCATTTTTTCCATGTAATTTGTTCCTACCCTTTTCTAAAGTTTCCATTTCCAGTCATTTAATCTCTGTTACTGTATTAACTATTTCTAGTACAGTTGGTTTAGACTTTGATTTCTATTTTCTAGTAATTGCTTTTTTTGGCAGTCACCATAATTAGACTCGGCAAGGCCTTACTATGTCTAGGCAATTCCGATTCTATATCTTAGCTCAAAAAAGTAATTTCCTTAATTACACCAATTTGCTCTCCCAGTATTTCTGATGGAGTAGTCTGCAGGAAATTTTTAAAGTCTGCCAAAGCATTATACTCCCAAAAAATATGTTCCTATTTACCTCTGTCTTCCCCATCATACCTCCAACATTTGCTATCTACCTGAGGAAAAATTCTTTAGGGTTTACTTGGAGTATAAAAATACCTATGTAAACACTTCCTAGCAAAGATTTGTAAATTTTTTAGATTTTGTTGCATATTTGGAAGTCATACATATACCCCGCCACTGTTTGTGAGTTGTTTATCTCATCTCTCTTCCCAAACCTTTCTAGCCTCCACTAATTGATTCTTATAGTTGCCATGCAATATTTTATATGTTGCACTAATTGTCCCTTTTTTAACAGCAGCTTCTGTTCTGGATTCATCTAAAAACTCTACTAGTGCTGGTCTTAGGATCCCATATTTCTTTCTCTTTGTCTATACTCTGATATCACTCCTTGATGGGGAAGGCAATCTCTAGCCTGCAGTGCAAATAAAATTCTTGGCCTCTTCCCATTCTCTTACCTTTCCCTCTTTAATTATTTGCTCCAAATACCTTGATTCCTTTTCCAATTGTCTCCAGTAAATTCCAGCTCCTTTTTGCCTATTGTCTTTTTCCCTAATTGCAATCATTCCTATTGGCAGAATCTCCTTTTTCCATCCTCTTGCTGGCTTAGTTCTTAGAATACTTTTTGCTACTTTATGAATATAATATTCTGCATAGTTACTGTTATTCTTCTAAAGGATCTGCATCCAAAATCCCAGTCTCTCCTTTCTTGAGCTTCCTCTTTTCATCATCATCTCTTTCAGCTTTGAATTATAGCTTTCTGCTTATATTATATATAGGAGCTTTAACTGCATAGTTCCGAATACCCCTTCAAATCATTTAATCCCAAACCACGTTGTCCTATTGGAAAGATCAGCCTATCCCACTTGAGTGTTGCATCTTCCCCTTCCAGATAAAATCCTTCAACTCTTTACTAATTGCTATCCACAACTTATCCTCTGGTTGATCAAAATATGCTTGAACTGTGTATAAAACTGAAGAACCTAAAACATTTTGACTGTTAGTATCTTGCTATCCATATCCATAAAACAGAGCTTCCAATTTCTTAGTTTTTATATTATGTTTTCTTTAGTCTGTTCTCACATATCCTTAGCTGCCATAACAGACTCCTTTTTAATCCATTTTCCTAAATACTTCATTTTATCACATCCCCATAAATGTGAGTATTATTAAACCAGTTTGCGTGTGGTTACATAGTTCACAGCTATTGCCTTTGTTTTATCTTCATTCATTTTGTATCCCAAAAAAGACTTGAATCTGTCTATAAATCTTCCACAACACTGAAATGTCCTTTCCTGGTTTTATCAGGTATAAAATAATATCTGCAGCTAAAGCCAGCTTTTTTGACTACTATACCAATTATATCCTTGAATTATTGAGTCTCTTACTTTGTTTGCCAGTGGTTCTAAAGTATAAGACAAACAACAAAGGGGAAAGAGGACACCCCTGCCTGGTTCCTCTGCTCAAACAGAACTTATCAAAGAGGAACCCCCCCCCCCACTTTAATTTTAGCCTCCCATCCCTCATATATCCTCCTAATCAACCTTATAATTTTATCAGGAAATACAATTGCTTCCACTGCTCTGCTCATAAAATCCCAGCTTACTCTGTCAAATGATTTCTGTGCATCAAGATCCATCAACAACAGCGGTATTATTTTACATACTGATTTCCCCTAGTTCATCTTTGTTCTACTAATGTTTTGCCTCCCCTCCACAAAACCACATTGATCCATATCTATACATTTTGGCATCCCCTTTGCCATTTTTTTAGTTATTACAGACATAAAAAAAGAAGTTATGTACTCACCATAGCATTCCATCTGAAGTAGTTACTTCATTTGTTCTGCAACCTATGGGTATCGGATCCGATCTCGGATCCGAGCCGGCAGCTTTACTAGCTAAAAGATCCGAGCTCCTAGCTCCTCCCCTTACCCATAATCCCCTGCTACATACTCCCTTTCCCCAGATCTCGTTTGCCACAGCTGAGAGAAGCTTCAAGTGAAGAGCTCCTAGGCGTGGGTGAGAACTTTCTGGCTCATCAAACCTTAAAAAGTCAAAGTCAGATATTTTTTGTGTGTGTGTGTGTTTATTAGTGACCTAGTCATCGTATATTATTATTAGTTTAAATTTTTTGTGGTAATTTTTGCCTTAATTCTTATTTCCCTCCCCCTTAGTGTGTGAGTGTGTTGTGTATTATGGCTGAAGGGCCCGAAGCCATATTCTCTAAGTGCACTGAGTGTGGCCATAAGCTTTCCCCAGCTGATGGCCACACTCAGTGTGTTCTTTGTCTGGGGGTGGCCCATTTGTCCACCAGCTGCCAAATTTGTGCAGCATTTAACCCCCGGGCCACCAGGGATAGGAGGAAGAAGTTAATCCTGGTGGGATTATTACCGCAGGATTCTTCTTCCTCCTCTCCCTCTAAGGTACAGGCTGTGACTGTGGCCCCCGGTCCTTTGGACCCGCCTACCCTGTCTGGGACTCAACCTCCCTTAGTTTCTCAGGGTCAGGGGGACTCTTCTTCCTCCTCTAGGGAGAAGAGGCACAAAGAAAAGCACAAGAGTCACAAGAGGCAGGCTGAGACTTATCCCTCAGCCCCGCCATCTAAAGTTGCGAGTCCCTCCATGAGGGCCTCCGGATCTTCTCCCTCTCGGCTCTGTTCGCCTAGCTTCTCGCCGGAGCCAGAGGAGGAGTATCGGTCTCCCTCAAGGTCTTTGAGGTGGCCCTCCCAGCCCGCCTCGACGACCTCTTCTAGATCGACAAGGAGCCTGACTGACGCGGACACGGATCGGATGATGCGTCGATTTTTGCAGACTCAAATGCAGATGGGGGTGCTCCTGCCTCCCCCCCTCCAGGGGGGAGAGCAGCCTCCTTCTTTTCCCCGATAGCTCCTTCTCTGACCCGGTTTAGGGTTTCGGAGTCGTCGGATCCGGGCCATTTTGGAACCGGGGAGTTGTCGGCGCCGACAGTACTGGTTACGTCGACGCCGACTTTATCCTCGAGCTTGTCGGATCCTGGCTCTTGGGGCCGAGAGCCAAGCGTCAGATCCGTGGGGGTAGGTGTGTCTTCGGCTCCGTTCAGGTCGGAGCACACTTCCCTCTCGGGTCCGACCTCTTCGGCTCCGACGCCGATCCCTACCTCGGAACCGAGGGGGCTGCTTTCGGAGCCTGGGGAAAGCGGTTCGCCTTTGGGGTTTGAGGTAGTGGAGAGGGTTCTGTCGAGACCTTCCAGATCCCCGGTCCGGGCGACGGATCCTCCCGCCCCCCCCCTATGCATTTGGGTCTATCCTCCATCATCTGGCCACTGGGACAGCCTGCGCCAACACTCCAGTTAGTTCCCTTAGAGGAACAGGACCCCGTGGGCGAGCCCTCCTCGGATAGCCCCATTGAGGAGGTCCCTCACAAACGGAAGTGCAAAAGGAGGCACCTGGACTCCCCTGAGTCCCTCACGGAAGACACAGATTTGGATGAAGGGGAAGGTTCCCCAAGATCACCCCCTGAGGATGTCTGCTTTGGAGACATCATGGAAATGTTGCGAATTAGAGGAGGGTGGTCTGCCCAAAAACCTTCCACGGACGAGTCTGTGTTTCTGGAGGCATTTGATGCAGGCCCGTCTACCTCCTGGGTGTCCCCCCCCCCCCGGCTGACCCCCTGGTAGACTTAATTGCTTCCAGGGCGTTGAAGGAACCGGACACCGTGGATCCAATTCCAAGAAGGCCAGATAAAATTCTTAGTCCTCCCTCGGATAGGCAGGCTTGGTCTAAGGGTTCACCAGTAGATGCCATGTTGGTGGCGGCCGCCACGATGAAGGAACTAGCACAGGAGAGTTCCTCTGTCCATCCTCTGGATAAGGACTCTCGGACGTTGGACCGCATTGGAAAGCGAATGTTTGCTTCAGCCACCTTTTCTATAAGGGCGCTGAACTACATGGCGCATGTCATCAGACTCCAGCGAGACTTAATAAAGGAATACGCTGGGGCTCCCCTGGTGTCCATGACGGCCGAGGATAAGAGGACTTTCTCGACTCGCATGGCCACTCTGAAATCTATTTCTAACACGTCTATGCGGCTACTCTCCCATGCCATGGAAGGAGCGGCTAGAGCTAGCGGAGCAAGGGTCGCCTTGTGGCGTCACGCCTGGCTCCGCCTTTGCGATTTTGCAGAACCCTTCAAGGAGTCCTTCGCGAACGTGCCCTTTGACAGTTCTTCACTCTTTGGCAAGACCATCCGCGAGACGCTGGTCCAAAGTGAGAAGGATGGGAAGACGCTGTCTGCCGTCAGAGTTCGCTTCTCTAATCCCCAACGATCCTTCTCTAGGAATCAGAGGGGACAAAAGAAGATGTGGTTCCGGAAGTCTCAGCAGTCCCGTCCAGCTTCGGACCCCTCGTCCTTCAGAGGCAGAGGAGGACAAGGTGGACGCCGGCCCAGAGGCAGAGGGGGGGCCGCGTAATTTTGGGTCTAGAGAACCGTTCTCGGACAGGCCTGCGCAACAGCCCTGAGGGCTTACCCAACTGTCCCTCTCTGGAGGCAGTCGGGGGAGCGTCTGTCAGAGCACCTCCAAAATTGGGAGTCCATTACGACGGATCGGTGGGTGCTCCAAATCATATCCAGAAGTAACACCATTCCCTTTCTAAGTCTTCCCCCTCCTATGAAGCGCCTCCCCGATGTCCCACCCGATCAAAGGGAGGCGGCAGCTTTGGAGGTTTCAAAGCTGCTAGAAAAAAGAGCCATCCAGCACGTCCCCCCAGACCAGTTCGGATTGGGCAATTACTCCAGGTTCTTTTTAGTGTCAAAAAAGATGGAGGACTTAAGACCGATTCTAGACCTTTCTTCCCTGAACCTGTTCATTCCCAAAGAAAAGTTCCAGATTGTCACTCCACAATCAATTCTCCCCCTTCTTTGGGAGAACGACTGGATGTGCTCCATAGACCTCAAGGATGCGTACTACCATATTCTTATAGACAGATGATCCAGGAGGTTTCTCCGCTTTCGGATGGGAGCCAGTCATTATCAGTTCAGGGTTCTTCCGTTCGGCCTTACCACAGCCCCCAGGGTGTTCACCAAGGTCATGGCAGTTGTTGCAGCCCACCTGAGACTCCAGGGCATTCAGGTCTTTCCATACATGGACGACTGGCTCCTCACCGCCTCCAACAGGCATCAGCTTTGTTCTGCCAGAGACTATTTGCTCACTCTTGCCCAGGATCTGGGCATTTCAATAAACTTCCAAAAATCCTTCCTTCGTCCTGTACAGGTTCTGGAATTCATAGAGGCCAAACTAGATACTCGCCTCTCTCAGGCCCTTTTAACATCAGACAGATTGAGCAGTTTGTCACATCATGTTATGGCACTTCTTCAGTCCCCAGCTCCATCAGCAGAATTAGTCCTGAGAGCGCTAGGCTCTATGGCGGCAGCAATCAGTCTTTCTCTGCACGCACATCTGTGGATGAGAATTCTTCAATGGACCCTTCAGGTCCTATGGTCTCTGTTGCTACACCCCTTAGACACTCCTATTCCCTTGAGCAAGGTTTGCAAGGACTCCCTCCTCTGGTGGCTTCGCTCACGGGAGCTGCGGGAAGGGAGACCCCTTGTGATGCCTCAACCCCAAGCCACGTTGACCACAGACGCTTCTCACCTCGGGTGGGGGGGCATTCTATGGGCAGAACGATCCAAGGCACGTAGACTCCCTTAGAGACCGCTCTGCATATCAATGTCCTGGAGATGAGGGCGGTGCTTCTAGCGTTGCAAGCCCTTCACGACCTTCTTCACCTATGGGCTATTGCAATACAGACAGACAACATGGCGGTAGTCTGGTACGTAAACAAGCAGGGGGGGACCAGATCTTATCCCCTTTGTCGGGAGGCCATGAGAGTTTGGGAATGGGTGATATCCACCAACCATTTTCTGATAGCAACGCTCATTCCGGGATGGTCCAACGTTCTTGCGGACAAGCTGAGTCGCTTGATCCTCACACCTTACGAGTGATCTCTGAACCCATCAGTAGCGAAACAGATTTTCCTCAAATGGGGTTGACCTTGCTGCGATATTTTTGCTTCTCCGTCATACACGAAGTGCAGCGAGTTTTTCGCTCTAATTCCCCCACCAGGGGAGAGCCCCAGAGATGCTTTGGTTCATGCTTGGCCACCCGGTCTCCTCTATGCTTACCCCCCTCTTCCTCTCATGATGAAATTCCTACAGAAAGCACGTCGGTTGGGGAGCAAGGTTATCCTCATAGCCCCATTCTGGCCTCGCCAGATCTGGTTCCCTTATCTGTGGTGTCACAGTGTAGTTCCTCCTTGGATCTTGGATCCCATCCCGGATCTGATTTCACATCCTGTGGGATTGCAACCCCCAAACCTGGAAAACCTCAAGCTCGCGGCTTGATTGATCCAGTTCCACTGATGGCAAGGGCTCCTGGTATCTCCTCACCAGTGAAAGCCATTTTGGTAGCAGCGCACAAACCTACTACCAGAAAAATTTACAGTAGTAAGTGGAAGCGTTTTTCCATCTGGGCTAGAGACAAGGGTTTGGATCCTTTTACCATCCCTATCCCGACTGTTCTTGAATTCTTGTCCCATATTTTTCATCAAGGAGCCAGTGCATCTACAGTTAAAGTACTGTAGCCATCTCTCATTTTCACATAGGAGATGAGCTGGGATCGTTAGCTTCCGCAAAAATATGCAAAATGTTTTTGAAAGGAATTTTTCTGTTGAAGCCGCCAGTTAAGACTGCGGTTCCACCATGGGATCTGACCTTGGTTCTGCAGGCATTAACGAGTCCACCCTTCGAACCGGCTGCTTCGGTTCAATTAAAATTTTTATCCTGGAAAACTGCCTTTCTGATCGCTATTACGTCAGCCAGGAGGGTTTCAGAACTTCAAGCGCTTTGCATGAGAACCCCTTATCTAATTTTTCATAAGGATAGAGTGTCTCCCAGGACTAACCCCTCCTTTCTGCCCAAAGTGGCCTCTGAATCAAATATTAATCAGTCGATTAATTTACCAGTGTTTTTTCCCAACTTCCAGAACAAAGGGGAATATAAATTACACAAATTGGAAGTACATAGACAACTGCGCTTTTACTTGCACAGGATGAAGGCTACTCACAGGTCTGCTCAATTTTTTGTGTCCTTTGCCAAACCATCCTTAGGTAAGGCTATTACCAAAGTTACTTTAGCAAACTGGATTTCGCAATGCATCATCCATGCTTATTTAGCCTCAGGGAAACCTGCTCCTTCCGGAGTCCATGTCCATTCAACTCGTTCCATAGCTACTTCTGCAGCATTTTGGTCCAGAGTTCCTCTGGATGATATATGTTCAGCAGCTACTTGGTCCTCTTCTCATACATTCATTTCTCATTATAAATTGGATATGATATCCAGGAGTAGGGCTTCCTTTGGCTCCACGGTGCTCCGGAATATCCTTCCTTGAGGACCTCCCAGGGTTTTTTTTAGGTAGCTGGGGACTCTGTCCCACAGGTTGCAGAACAAATGAAGTAACTACTTCAGATAAAGAAGTCCATCTGAGTAGGTACTTCATTTGTCTGCAACCGACCCCCCCCTCCATGCCCCCTATCCAGTATCGTGCTTCCTGACTATGAATGACATTGTTCATGCAGTTAGGCAGTAGGTTATGGTCCTCGGTCAAGAATCTTGGTTATTAGTATAGGCAAACTCGATCTGGGGAAAGGGAGTATGTAGCTGGGTATTATGGGTAAGGGGAGGAGCTAGGAGCTCGGATCTTTTAGCTAGTAAAGCTGCCGGCTCGGATCCGAGATCGGATCTGATACCCACAGGTTGCAGACACATGAAGTACCTACTCAGATGGAACGTTATGGTGAGTACATAACTTCTTTATCTGTGTTGTCCATTTTCATTTATCCTTGACATATGGGTTCGGTTCCGAGCTTTGGAACTGACATGGCCGTTACTACAACTTGTGATAGCCAAAAACTCTTGAGCTTAATCCTTACCCACAATGCTCCTCTTCTAATTACTCTCAGATCGAGTTTGCTGAAAGACAGACAGAATGAAAAACCCCAAAAGCCTTCATAGAGACTATATCTGGAACCAGATAACAGTAACAGTAAGTGATATATTTCCATTATCCATTTCTTATTTGTAATGGTGATGGACAGGTTGACAGACAAGATCAGACAGGAGTCCCCGTGGACTATGATGTTTGCAGGTGACATTGTGATCTGTAGTGAGAGTAGGGAACAGGTGGAGGAGACCCTGGAGAGGTGGAGATATGCTCTAGAGAGAAGAGGAATGAACGTCAGCAGGACTAAGACAGAACATATGTGTGTGAATGAGAGGGATGATAGAGGAATGGTGAGGATGCAGGGAGTAGAGGTGGCGAAGGTGGATGAATTTAAATACTTGGGGTCAACAGTTCAGAGCAATGGTGAGTGTGGAAGAGAGGTGAAGAAGAGAGTACAGGCAGGATGGAGTGGGTGGAGAAGAGTGTCAGGAGTGATATGTGGCAGACAAGTACCAGTAAGAGTGAAAGGGAAGGTCTACAAGAGGGTAGTGAGACCAGCTATGTTATATGGGTTGGAGACAGTGGCATTGACAAAAAGGCAGGAGTCATTGCTTGACGTGGCAGAGTTGAAGATGTTAAGATTTGCACTGGGTGTGACGAGGATGGACAGGATTAGGAATAAGTATATTAGAGGGTCAGCCCAGGTTGGAAGGTTTGGAGACAAAGCCAGAGAGGCAAGATTACGTTGGTTTGGACATCTGCTGAGGAGGGATGCAGAGTATATTGGGAAAAAGATGCTAAGGATGAAGCTGCCAGGTAACAGGAAAAGAGGAAGGCCTAAGATAAGGTTTATGGATGTGGTGAGAGAGAACATGCAAGTGGTTGGTGTGACAGAGGGAGGGGAGTTGAGCATAAATGAAAATGGGCAACACAGATGAAACATTATGGTGAGGACATAACTTCTTCATTTGATGTTGTCAATTTTCATTTTATCCTCAACATATGGGACAGAGTCCCAGCTACCTTAGACCTTGGAAGGACTCAAGAAAGGCTATTCCTGAGCACCGTAGAACCAAATGGCACTCTTCCCCTGGAGACCAGATCCAATTTGTAATGGGTAAAAAAGGTATAAGGAGGAGCCCAAGTTGCTGCTGCATAAATATCATGCATAGAAGCTCCAGATTGAAAAACTGCTGAAGTAGTTACAACTCTTGTAGAATGTGCCTTTAAAGGGCTAGACAAACTCATTTTCTTTTGTTTATAGCTGAAAGAAATACATTCTTTGGGCCATCTGGGTAGTGTCACTTTACTCACTGGCTGGCCAATTGTTGTAGATGAAAATGACACAAATTGCTGATTGGACTTTCTCAAATCCTCAGTTCTGTATAGACAGAAACACAACTGTCTGTGAAAAATCTAATAAATGTAAGCAGTATTCACCTTTGTTAGCAAAGTTGGGAAAAATACTGGTAAATTAAGTCTGATTAATGTTGGTCTCTGACACTACCTTAGGCAAAAAGGAATACTTGGTTCTTATCGAAACTCTATCTTTGTAAAAAATCAGGTAAGGAGATTTACGTGATAAGGCTTGTATTTCTGCAACTCTTCTGGCAGAAGTTATTGCCACTAGAAAATATATGTCTGGTGTGTTAATCTTCATTCATTCATGATGAGTGGGTTTTGGTTCCATCCTCAGAACTGACTCGGCCGATGTACAAGCTAGCACCAGCCAAAAGCTCTCGAGTTAAGAATGCCCATTGTGCCTCTCTCCTATTCCCCTCAAATCTCATTTGCTGCATAGAGTTCAAGATGCATCAAGCCATCTCTCGTTAAGTGTTTTGTTTTATTTAAAAGTACTTTAACCTTTTCAGTCAAAAACTATCTTTAGCCCTTAAACTTAGTCGTCTATAGTCAGCGATAGTTTATTTACTGTGCAAGTGAATTTCTTCCCCTTTTTTACCTATACCTTTTGGTATTTCTTTTCACCATCATTGGTACAGACCCCTCCCTTCTACCCTTTGGTATTTTTTAATACCATCTTGGTATTCTCCTCCCCTCCTTTATTTACCCTTTGGGTATACTTTCTGTACCATTGTTGGTAACAAAAAAAACTTTTCTCTCCCCTTTGAAGTGTGTGCTTTCCTTAGTGTTGGGTGTGCATCAGCATATTTTTTGAGATAGATTCTCCTATAAAATTGCTGTTATTTTTGTTGATATTTTGCTGTCTGTTGAGAATGTCTTTCCATAATGACTAACAAAAAGGGCACTACAGGGTTTAAGCAGTGTGATAAATGTGGCAGGAAAATACCAAATTCTGATGGACATTTTATTGTTTCGGAGTTGCGCACTTGGAGATTCAACCACCTTGCGAGCTTTATAAGGCCTTTAGTGCCCATACCTTGGCTGAACATAAAAATAAATTGATTTTAAAGGGTCTCTTGAAAACCCCTTTTTCGGAGGCTTCATCTGAGGTGGAGGTCTCAACACCTCCTAAAGAGTCAAATAAGAGGAGCAACTCTTTACCTTTGTCTCCTCAAAACCAAAACGGTTAAGACCCAGGTTCATACGGAACCTAAACTGAAACTCATGAAAATGACTTCTACTCCTTCTTAAAAATTTGGGTGCCACTGTAGCTGTGCATGCATTACAGTTCAGATACTTCCTTTAGTATTTTTTCCCTTTGAGCCTTACCACCATGTGTTAACCTAATACTATTCTAATTGCTACTGATTGTGATAATACTTATGTATAACTTGGCTTCTTTTCATAGGTTCATAGGTTAGTACTAAGCTAACTGCCCTTGCGAGCCATTTTAAGCCTAGCCAATTATCCCTTGTGAGACTTAAACCCTGCACCTTGTGTTTGTAAGGCAAACACCTTAACCATTAGGACACCCTCCCATCCCCTCATATCTGTTAATAAGCACTCATTTTACTCCTAATAGGTGGTATTCCCATCCTTTTTCTGCTCTTCCCTCACTCTGTTGAATACGGTAAATCCTGTGTACCCCAAGCTGAACCTGGCCCCGAGAACATAGCCTTTGGTTGAAGATCGGACCCCGTGCCTGCAGCCTGTCCTCCAACAGTGAATGTATGTGTACAAGTTTAACTTAGCTTAACACCTGTACCTCGGTCTCAATCTGGTCTCCCTATCGTACATCACTCTCTCCCAATCACCCCAGTCTGTACTGCCCTACTCCTCCTGAATCTCATTCCAAGACTTCCTACTACCTCTAACTGACCACCTCAGACCACAAGCTCTAATACCATCCCTTACAATACTATCCCCCTTTACTAGCTGTTCTATCCATCCACTCCCCTACTCAAAGCTGCTATCTCCTCCACACAGGATAGCCCTGCCTTTAATTAGCCTCTCTTCCTGCATCTAAACCTAATCATTCAGCCCCTGCTTCCTTCTTGCTAACATCCATAAAGTAAGTGTCTCTTACCCACTTACACCTGTATCAGTAAGCAATATTACCTCCCCTTTCTCTCTCTTCTGCCACTCCAAGCTATCATCCCAACACTAACCTACCTTACTGATTTTTGTTCTTGTTCCTTACCTTGCAAGTCGATCGGGCCATCCCCGCTCCGTTCCTCTTCCCTACCCCATTCCCACCCACCCCCATATTAATTACATTTATACTTAACCATACCCCACCCATATTCAAGAAACCAATCAACACAAGCCCCACACTAAATCCATCCCATACTCAAGGAACCAATCAACACAAGCCTCACTCTGTAAACCCATCCCACCTGCCTCATTCAACAAACACTTCTATCAGCTGTAGTACAATCAGCCTTTACTAATCATTCCCACTTTCCACAGGTGGAAACCCTTTCTCTCCCCACAGCCTATTCTGGTACCTCTGTATTCATCAAACATTCACTAATGCCACTAATAAACTTCACTGTATTACCACTTCTTTTTTTTCACTATCTCTCATACTACTTCTACACCTTACACCATTCCATCCCACTCATATAGAACCAAAAACTACCACTTGTACAGCTATCCAGCTTCCCAAACACAACTCTTACTCCACAATATCTCCTAGTCTTTACTCCCCTAGCACATTATTATTCTTCAAACATACAATCCTATCACATGCACAGCAAACTCTACAAACTACACTCCCCATAATTCAAATTACCTCTAAGCATAAACTGCTTCAAAAACACCATTCAAACAGTACATCCACACTTCCACAATGTGGAGACATTCACCCCAACCCAGGACCCACTCCATTTGCCCCCCCCCTTCCAAACCTCATAAATCCCTAAAGCTCACTACCATAAATATACAAAGTGTCAGAAACAAAATTCCATGCCTGGATAGCCCATTCCAGACCCAACATAATTGCCATAACCGAGACATGGCTAAAGCCATATATAAATGACACATAGTTCCTCCCTCCAGGTTTCTCCTGCTTAAGGTCTGATAGACCCCACAAGAAAGGTGGAGGAGTTACTCTTCTCTACCCTAACTCTTTCACCATCATTCCTTACCTTAACTCCATTCCCCAATTCTCTGCAACTGAACTCATCATAGCACAGTTAAAACTGAATGATTTCAAAAGTCTGTGCTTGATAGCCATTTACATCCCACCTGGCAACAATGTTTCTGTTCTAGAAGAAATATTAGCCTGGACCTCAAACAATATCTACAGTGAAGCTATAATTCTAGGGGATATCAACATAAACTGACTAGATCATACAAATCCTTCTCCAAATGCTGCCATCAACCTCTACAATGTTACTCAGCTCATTACTACTATAACCAGGCCTAGCAACAATAATAACAATACACCTTACATGACTGGGCTTTAGTGTCCGATCTCAACAAAATTATCAGCAGGAACTCTACCCTGCAATATCAGTGACCATCTGCCCACCTATATAACACATGCCATCTCTTCAACTTTGCATGATCATCAGTACAGAACCTCTACACTGCTATCTAGCTTTAACCCTACAAGCTTCAAAGAAACATTAAGTAAAATTGATTGGAGCATTGTAGGGTATTTGCCTCTAGATGAAGCAGTTGAAATTTTCAACTCAACTTTCCTCAGTATACTCAATAGAATGGCCCCCCTCCGCAATAAGAGAATAAAAGCAAATCACGCAATCTGGCTTTCTAGAGAAACAAAAAACTTATGAATACCAGAGACTGAGCATGGAAAAATGGCATAATAGTAAAAACCCCATAGATCTCCAGCTTTTCAAACAACTCTGCAATCAAGTAGTGTCTAGTTATTAAAGATAGAAAAAGAGTACTACCTCCATCTCCAAAACAATCACAACTATAACCCAAAACATTTCTGGACTTCAGTCGCCACTCTATTAAACCCTGGCACCAAAAGCAATCCTTGCCCAAACCCTGACAAAACCCCTTCTGAATTAGCTACCCTTTTCAACTCCTACTTTACAGACACTATATCCAAACTTGCCTCCACCTTTCCTAAAGCTACTCACAACAGCAACCTCATTGCAACACACCATACACCAGAAAACCCTTCTCCCCAAACTTTCTCTTTCTCTCATATTCCAACTTCCACTATTAATAAACTCCTGCTAAAACTCAAACCTGGTAGCACTGCCCCAGACACCTTATCCCCAGAATACCTTCAAATGTCAGCCAAATCCATCAACTACTCCATAAGCATTCTCATAAATAGATCTACCCAAGAAGCCTATGTACCATCCATTTGGAAGAAAGCTTACATCATACCCTTACACAAAGGCGGTAATAATTCAGACATCTCACATTTCCGCCCTATAGCCATTCTATCTCCTATTTCTAAAATAATGGAAAAATGTATTCAAATTCAACTTATGGATTACCTATCCCCAAACCAACTACTTTCCACAACTCAGCATGGCTTCCGCCCTGGCCATAGTACTACAACTGCTCTCCTATCCTTCCTAGACAGTGTTAACCACAACTGCAATGATGGTAAACTTCTCTCCGCAGTCTTTCTTGATCTCTCTAAGGCATTCAGCACCATCTCCCATCCTCTCCTCCTTTCAAAGCTCTAACACCTAAGCTTGGCCACTCCCATCCATAACTGGTTTACCAGTTACCCCACAAACAGGCAACAATCCACCAAATGGTTACACTCCTTCTCTCCTTTTCTCATTACATCCACTGGAGTTACCTAAGCATCCATCTTAGGCCCCCTCCTGTTCACTATTTTTAGTAACGACTTTCACTCCACTCTCACTCATGCATCTGTAGTTCAATATGCAGATGATTCTTCTATTATCTGCTTTAGTAACTCTGAAACCGAACTTCTGACCATTACCGAAACCTGGATGACAAATAATCACCTTGCCCTCAACCCAAATAAAACCAAACTCTTGCTCTTTGCACCCACAAAAAGTACCACATTAATAAATTTGAGCTCATCATTTTCTCCTCCAACAAGACTGCCTTAGAGGTAATTTCCCATACCAAGTTACTTGGCGTAACCTTAGATGACAACTTAACCATTGACTAACACATCCACAACACCAACAAAAAACACACCAAAAACTTGGTATATTCTACTAGAAAACACTCACCCAAACTTTTGTCCTACCTTCCCTCCTCTGTGCTGCCCCCAGTCTAACAAACATCCAGTCCTCATTAAAAACTAAAATGGATAGCTGCTATAACAAAATTGCTAAATTTGTGACCAGGGCAAAACATTCTTCCCATCACTGTCACTCATTACAATCCCTGAACTGGCTAGAACTCTCACAACACCTCACATACATACAACTATCTACAGCACACAAATTCATCTATAATTCTTCCAAATGCGCAGCCCTTACTTCACTTCTGACTCTTTATAAACCAAACCGACCTCTAAGATCTGAAAATCAATCACTTATCAAAGTTAAATGATGTAAACTCCATGCAGGCCAATACCTTTACTCTTTCACTGTAGCTAAACTCTGGAATGCCCTTCCACCTTCTCTCTGGACTATAAATAATGCCCCATCATTCAAAAAAATCACTTCACCAACATCTCTCCTCTCAAAGGCTATGCCCTTGCACTATCCCCAATTCTTGAGTAACCTGATTCCTGACAACTCATCTTTCAGATACCTATACTCTTCTTCACTCTCCCTACTGAGTACTCACCCTTAATTACAACACAGTGTGCCTCATCCTGCCTCACATGGTGTGTAAAAATATGTATACATAGATTATTGTAATCTGTCTGTTATATTGAATACCTTGCTAATCATCCAAGTTTTCCATAAAATATAGCCATGCATTGTCTATGTTACTGTGTTACTTCTGACTTATATTGTTACTCTTATATATTGTTAAATACTGTTATTAACTTTCTAAACAAATTCTTTATTATGTACATTGTTTTTGGAGATTTTCTCCCCAGGCCTCCACTGAAAATGGGCTCACACCAGCCCAGTGGACTTCCCTGGTTAACAAAAGCAAATAAATAAATAAATAAATAAATAAATACAGCGCCGGAGTCCAAAACTCCAACCAGAGAGCCGTCCTTGTCTATGGAACTGACTACATCTACTACCTCCACGATACAAACACCTCCCACGGTACCATAGACCCTGTCGGCACCAACAATCATCTCCCCCTTAAAATTGGTCACTTCCCTCCTCTCGTCATCTCGTCTTATGACCATGGTGCTGAAGGTTGAGACACTGGCCAGGACCCGATATTCCCCATCAATCGACCCCTTTGCCAGAAAACAACTGAGTCCATTCCTTGACCAACCTGAATCTCCATCACGGATGTCAACCCGTTCCACCAGGAGCCTTTTGAAGTTTGACATAGTGAGACTTGTGGATCAGCTCCTAGCAGCCAGAGGCATCCTGACTCCATCTACGACCTCCCTTCCACCTGGAACCGAGGGATTTTCTTCACAGACTCCCACCTATGTTCCTCCTTCAACCTCTCAGCAGGTATTGGAGCCCTCGATACCGAAGTCTATCCTAGTGCCAGCTTCGTCGGTTCCTCTGTTAGATCTTACCATGACTCTGGATCCTACCGTATGGACCTTGGCTCAGTCGGAGCCAATCTACTCTTGAGACCGTGACTGGTCTGTCAGCACCATGATCCCTAGTATGGCACCAGTTTTTTCTACAGCACCATCTACGGTTCCGGTTGCTCTGACGGCTCCGAGTCCTGTCACAGCTCCTCTCCTGGAGGCGGGCTTGTTGGAGCGGGGTGTGACCCCCCAGTTCTGAGGTTGTCCTTCTTGGTTCTGGGCTCCCATCCCTCTTCAGGTGGGCCTGCCTTTCAGGTTATAGAGAGGGAACTTGCCTCAATGGCCTCACAGCTGGCTCCTTCGGCACCGGAATGTCACTTATACATGTCCTCTAGGCCAGAGGTGACACAGTTCACTACACTGAGAAATTGAGCACAGGAGCAGTAAGATACCCTACCGCAGGGCACCCTCACTATGGAGTCCTCTTCAGACGTTCCCCCTGAGGAGCCACCCTGTAAGATACTGTGCAAGAGGAAGCACATTGATTCCCCTGAGGAATCCCTCATAGAAGATACAGATTACGATGAGGGGGGAGGATCCCTGCGGTCACCCCCTGAAGATGTCTCCTTTGGAGACATATTGGAGATCCTGAAACAGAGGGGTGATTGGAAGGCCACCAACCCTTCCTTTGAGGAATCTGTATTCTTGCAGGCATTCCATGCTCGTCCTTCTACTTCCTGGTGACCCCGCCCATGGATGAGCTAGTTATGCTCATCATGCAATGCACCTGGAAGTTCCCTGACAATGTTGAGCCTATCCCTCAGAAACTGGGCAGCCCCAGAAGACCAACCCCATTGGCTGGTGGTGGCAGCAACAAGGAAAGAACTTGCAGAGGAGAGTCCTGCTGTTCATCCTCCAAACAGGGAGTCTCGGATGATGGACAGACTAGGAAAGCGGGTTTACATCTCAATGACCTTTGCCATATGGTCATTGAACTATTTGGCACATTTCACCCGCCTCCAGAGAGATCTGATCACAGAACTCAGAGGATTGTTAGCAGGAGCAGTGTCTGATGAGGTACGTGACAATGTTGCCTCACAGCTTGCTACTCTGGAGTTCATTTCTAATTCATCCATGTGGTTGATTGTACACACAACTGAAGGGGTGGCCAGAGCTGTGGGTGCAGGCATTGTTATGAGACGTCATGCCTGGATGCATTTGTGTGATTTTGCAGACCCCTTTAAGTCTTCCTTCGTCAACGCTCCCATTGACGCTTCCTCTCTTTTCAGATCAAAAGTTAAGGACATGCTAGCCAGGTTTGAGAAGGACGGCAAGACCATTTCTGCCATTGGCGTACATTTTTCTGCTCCTTAACGATCCTACTGTAGGAATCAGAGGAGCAGAAAGATGTGGTTCAAGAAGTCTCAAGGGCCTTTTTGTGACGCACATGGTGATCCCCCCCCCCGGGGCAGAGGGGAGAATTCATCAGCAAGATGCCCTCCTCGAGGCAGAGGGGCCCTACATAACCAGGGGTCCAGGGATTCCTACTCTGGGCAGCCCTACCAGCACTCCTGAAGAGCAGCCTGGCTGCTTATCTCTGGAAGCAGTCCGGGGAAGATTCTCTCTGCACCATTTAGCCTGGCATTCCATAACAATGGATTCTTGGGTGCAGAAGATAATGACCAGAGGTTATCCACATCCCCTTTGACCTTTACCTAAGGCCACAAAAGTGAATCCCTGACATTCCACCCAGTCAGAGGGACACATCAGCACAAGAAATCCGAAAGCTGCTGCAAAAAAAGTCAGCCAGACAATCCCACCAGACCAGATCGAATCCGGATTCTACTCAAGATTCTTTTTAGTGCCAAAAAAGACAGGGGACTGGGGGCCAATTTTAGACCTCAGCATCCTAAACAAATTCGTCAAACAGACCAAATTCCAGATGGTCACGGTTCAGTTTATCCTTCCATTTTTGAAAAAAGATGACTGTATGTGCTTGATAGATCTTCAGGATGTGTATTACCACATAAAAATGAACAAATGCTCCAAAAGATATCCCCGCTTCCAGCTGGGAGTCAATCACTACCAATTTCGTGTGCTGCCCTTTGTTCTCTGCACAGCCCCCAGAGTGTTCACCAAATGCATGGCAGCAATAACAGCTCACTTGAGATTGCAAAGATTCCAGGTGTTTCCATTTCTGGACAAATGGCTCCTTACCACCTCCACCGAGCATCTACTGCTTCAGGCCTTACGCTACAGTTTACATGCACGACTCCTAGGGACCTCTATAAATGAAGAGAAATCAAAACTAGAGCCCACTCAATGTCTAGAATTCATTGGAGCAACACTCGACACAAGTTTTTGTCTAGTCTCCCTCCCTCTTCACAGGCTTTGGAGACTCCGATCCCAACTCCAAGTGATACTCTCTCAAGACAAAGTCCCAGCTCATTCGGTCCTGCAACTACTGGGTTCTATGGCACCAACGATTACTATAGTCCCTCTAGCAAGACTCCACATGAGATTACTACAATGGCTTCTAGCATTGCAATGGTCCCTATTGACACACCCCATGTCATTTCCAATTCACATAACAAACTGCTGAAAACAGGATTTGAATTGGTGGATGAAGCCAGAAATGGAACTATGGAGCCGTCTCTTCTGATTCCCTCAGCCCAAGGCCATAGTGACCACTGATGCATCTCTGATGGCGTGGGAGGGGGGGGCATTTTCAGGGACACACAGTCCAAGGCACTTGGTCCCCCTTATAGGGCAATTTGCATATCAGTGTCCTAGAACTGAGGGCAGTGCTTCTGGTGTTGCAAGCATTTCAATCTGTCCTTCCATCCAGGACAGTTGCTATCCAGTTGGACAACATGTTGGTCATCTGTTACATCAACAAACAGGGGGGAACCAGATCCTACCCTTTGTGTCATTAAGCTATGACAATTTGTCAATGGGCGATAGCTTCCAACCATTTTTCTGATAGCAATGCACATTCCTGGGAATTCCAACGTGATTGCGAACAAACTGAGAAGATGCATTCTCCTGCCTCAAGTGTGGTCCCTCAACCCAGAAGTAGTGACAGAGATTTTCCACTGCTGGGGTCAGCCTTGCTGCGATCTATTTGCCTCTCCCTTCAACCACAAATGCAGCAGCTACTTTGCCCTAACTCCCCCTCAGGGGGAACCCCGAGGATGCTCAGGTACACGATTGGCCCCCGGGACTGCTTTATGCCTTCCCTCCCTTTCCTCTGATTGCACAATTTCTAAAGAAAGCACTTCAGTTAAGAAGCAAAGTGATCCTCATTGCAACCTATTCACCACAACAAGTCTGGTTCCCTTTCCTTTGGTTCCACCTGGTTCACCGACCATGAATTCTGGATGCAACTCTGGGACCACCGTCGCACCTTCGAGGGTTGATTCACCCAAACCTACCGTGCCTCAAGCTGACAGTTTGGTACCTCCACTCCCAGTAATAGCAAGGCATAATAATTTATCTTCTCCTGTCTGTAAAATACTTCTGGCTTCTCATAAACCCTCCACCAGAAAAAGTTATTGTAGTAAATGAAATAGGTTTGTCCTTTGGTCTCCAGAAAAGGAACTAGACCCTTTTTCCACTCCGGTTAATTCAGTGTTGGAGTATTTATCAACTTTACTTCATTTGGGAGCATCAGCTTCTACCATTTGAGTCCATTTGGCAGCTATCTCAAATTTCCATAATGGTTTTCAAGACTCCTCTTTGATGTTCCACTGCCTCTGTAAAACCTTTTTGAAAGGAGTCATACTTATTAAACCTTCCTTCAAAGACCCCTTTAAACCTTGGAATTTGACTCTAGTCCTACAAACTCTGACTCATCATCCCTTTGAGCCTTATGCCACTTGCAGTATGAAATTCCTGTCTTGGAAAACCTTATTCCTGATAGCCATTACCTCAGCAAGAAGGATTTCTGAATTACAGGCCTTGTGTGCGAAACGTCTTAACACAGTTTTCCACAAAGAGAGAGTATCACTCTGGAATAATCCCTCTTTTTTACCTAAGGTTGTCTCCGACTTGCATATGAATCAATCCAGTGACCTACCAGTCATCTTTCCAAATTTCTCTAATGTTGTTGTGTCTTTCGGCTTTTCCCAGTTAGGGGTCGCCTTAGCGGAACTCTGGTCCGCTAATGATTGGCAGTAGATTTTTACGTGCCAAGTTGCCGGCCCTGATGCACAACCTTCAATGAAGGTACGCCCATTCACACATGTCTCCACACAGAAGACACTTTAGCTGAGAATTGAACGGGACAACGTCTTCCTGTGAGGTGACAACGCTACCGCAGCACCACCTCCGCAGTTCCAATAAAGGAGAATATTGTTTGCATTTATTGGATGTACATAGGCAATTATGTTTTTATTTAGACAGAACTAAATCCTTCCAAAAATCTGATCAGTTGTTCCTGCCCTTCTCAGGACCCAAGTTGGGAAAATCTGTTTCCAAAGTCACGTTGGCAAGATGGCTGAAAGACTGCATTATTTTTGTTTATCAACAGAACAAAAGCATCTAACTACTAGAATCAAAGCTCATTCAACTAGATCAGTGGCTACTTCGGTAGCTTTCCACTCCAGAGCTTCTGTGGATGATATTTGCACAGCAGCTACCTGGGCTACCCCTCATACCCTTATCACTCAGTACAAATTGGACTTGGTCTCCAGGGGGAGAGCATCCTTCAACTCAATGTTGCTCAGGAATATCCTTCCATAGGGCCTCCCAGGACATAAAGTAGCTAGGGACTCTGTTCCACTCATCATGAATGAATGAATGAAAATTAACAACATCAGATAAAGAAGTTATGTTCTTACCATAACCTTCCATCTGTGTTGTTGACCTTCATTCATGACATCCCACCCTCTGAAAGACCCCTGGAGGTTCGGTCCTGGTTACTTAATAGGGCATTTGCTCAGACAAAGCCTCCACTTTCTTCTTCTTACAGGCAGACTCAATCTGAGGAGATAAAGAGAGGGGCATTGTGGGTATTCTTAGCTCAAGAGTTTTTGGCTTGCATGAGCTTATATATCGGCCGAGTCGATTCCGAGGACTGAACCTAAACCCACTCATCATGAATGAATGAAGATCAACAACACAGATGGAACGTTATGATAAGAACATAACTTCTTTTTTTCCAGGATAAAAACTTCAGATCACATTCAGCTGATGGTTTAAAGGGCAGTTGGGCAATGGCTTGCAGCACTAAGTTGAGATCCCAAAGTGGAGTAGGATCTTTGTAAGGGGGTTTTAGCAAGAGTATTCCTTTTAAGAAGACTTTGCAAAGCTTATGAGAAGCCAGAGAGGATTCTTCAAAACCATTATGGAAATTAGAAATAGCAGCTAATTGACTTTTTATGGTGGACCGGGAAGCACCTGCTTTAAAAAGTGAAGCTAAAAATTCTAGAATTTTATCAATGGGCACTGAAGAAAGGATCAGTATTATTATCATGAGCCCAAAAGGTAAACCTCCTCCATTTACTAGCATAGAGTTTACAGGTAGCTAGCTTATGAGAGGCTAAGAGAATATGACATACCGGGTAAGAAAGTGAGGGAAGCCTGGCTATTAATGGAACTGGAGAAACCAAGCTGTCATCTTGAGGTTTACAATGTTTGGATGGATTAATCCCTCTGGATGGGATAGAAGGTCTGTAGCTGGCTCCAGAATCCAAGGCTGTTAAATCAGATAAGGCCAAAGAAAGGGGAACCATATCTGTCGAGGCCAATAAGGTGCAATGAGGATTACTTTGCTCTTTAGCCTGATTGCGTTCTGTAGTAATTTTGGGATTAGAGGAATTGGGGAAAAGGCATACAGCAGTCCATGGGCCAGATGTGGAGAAGAGCATCTCCCTGTGTCTCCCTTGGAGGGGGCATCAGGAGCAAAGTAGTTGCTGCACTTGTTTAGGGAAGAGGCAAATAGGTTGCAGCAAGGCTAGCCCCATTGATGGAAAATCCTTTCCTTCACCTTTGGACTGAGAGACCACTCATGGGGTAGGAGAATGCACCTGCTTAGTTTGCCTGCTATCACATTTGGAACTCCTTGGAATGTGCATTTTTTATCAGAAAGCAGTTGGAAGAGATCGCCCACTGCCACAGTCTGAAAGCTTCTTTGACAAAAGGGATAGGATTTGGTCCCTCCCTGTTTGTTAGTCTGAAAGGCTTGCAATGCTAAAAGCACTGCCCTTAGCTCCAGTACATTGATTATGCAAGTTGGCTTCTATGGGGAACCAAGTCCCTTGGACAGTGTTGCCCAGATAATGACCCGCCCCATCTGGGAGGTGTCTGTGGTCACTATTGTATGGGGTTGTAATGGGACAAAGGGACACCCTAGAAGAATGTCTTGGGAATGCATCCACCAGGCTAAGTCTTTTCTGCAAAGATTAGTGATCAAAATCGGGTCCAGCATGGGTTGGTGTAACACTGACCATTGAGATGCTAATAACCATTGTAGTATTCTCATGTGATATCTTGCCAAGGGAACTAGAGTTATAGCTGCAGCCATGGAGCTCAGTGCTTGAAGGACTAGACGAGTGGTTACTTTTCTGCTGCTGATTACTTTTTGTACCTGAACTCTGATTTTCTGTAATCTCACAGGGGAAGAAAAGCTATGGAAGTTTGATTGTTTAGAAGGGTTCCTATGAACTCTAAATTCTGAGCTGGGGTCAATTTTGATTTTTCATAATTTACAGTTATTCCCAGATAAGAGCAAATGTGAAGTACATGGTCTCTTGCTTCTGTCAGTTGATGCCTTGCTAGAACAGTAATGATCCAGTCGTCTAGATATAGAAACACTCTGAATCCCTGCAGTCTCAAGTGAGCTGTTACTAATATCATACCTTTGGTGAACACTCTGGGGGCTATAGTGAGACCAAAGGGCAAATCTCTGTACTGAACGTGACTGGCTCCCAGATGGAAGAAGCTTATGGATCATTTGCCCATTTTTATATAGTAATACGCATCCTGAACATCTATTGAGCACTTCCGGTAATTTTTTTTCCAAAAAAATGGAAGAATGATCTGTACCGTGACCATCCAGAATTTGGTTTGATGAACTGATTTGTTCAGTACACTTAGATCCAAAATTCTTCTTCAGTCACCTATCTTTTTTGGCACTAAAAAGAATCTTGAGTAAATTCCGGACTCCCTCTGGTGTGGTGGGACTCCTTGGATGACTGTTTTTTTCTAGCAGTTTTTGGATTTCTAGAACTACTTGTTCCCTCTGACTGGGTGGAACATCAGGGATTTTCTTGCATGCAGTAGGAGAAAGGGAAAAGGGAATTGTATAGCTTCAGGATATAATCATCTGCACTCAAGCATCCAGTGTTATTTGTAGCCAGGCATTTTGGTGCAAGGATAAGCATCCCCCAACTGTCTCCAGAGGAAAACAGTTGGGCCTTCTTTCAGGAGCACTGGTAAGAATTACCAGAGAAAGAATCCCTGAAACTCTGATTTTGCAGGCCACCTCTACTGTGCAGGTGGCATCTTCTATTAAAGTCCCCCTCTCTGCCCCTGGGGGGAACTACCTCCTGGTGTGGTCTGAATAGGCTCTTGGGACTTTTTGAACCACATTTTTCCACTACTTTTTTGATTCCTGGAAAAGGATCGTTGGGGGGGGGGGGGCATATGCCCACTGCAGAAAGGATCTTTCCATCTTTCTTACACTTGGATAAAGTTTCTCTAAATTTTGGGCCAAACAGGGATGATCTGATCCGTCAAAGGGTGCATTGATGATTGAAGACTTCATTGGCTCTGTAAAGTCACATAGGTGCATCCAGGCATGACTCCTAATGGCAATGCCTGGACCCACTGTTCTGTTGGTCCTTTCGACTGCACAAGGGATGAGCATCATGGAAGAGTTAGACACAGACTCCAGGGTAGCCAACTGGGAAGCCACCTTTTCTTGAATGCCCTCAGAAAAGGTTTCTGTAAGGGTATCCAATAATTCTTTGACCATATCTCTCTGAAGTCTGGTAAAATGTGGCAAGAAATTCAAAGACCTTAAGGCAAAGGTCAATGATGCACAGACCCGCTTCCCAAATCTATTCATTGTCTGAGACTCTCTGTTGGGTGGATGGATAGAGGAATTTTCTTTGGCCAGTTCCTTCTTTATGGCTGCCACCTTGACCATGGCATCAACAGCTAACCCATTGGCCCACAACTGCTTGCTTTCAGGAGTAGACAGAATTTTGTCAAGTCTCCTGGGGATAAGTTCAGCAGTATCAGGGGCATTCCACGTCCGCTGAGAGATCGACTGAATGGGCTCGTCAGAGAGTAGAATCACCTAGGAGGTAGAGGATCATGTGCTGAAGGCCTGCAAGTGCACTGACTCCTCAGAAGAAGATTTTGGGACTTCCAGTCACCCATCTTTTTAGTATTTTCAGAATGTCTCCAAAGGAGACATCATCAGAGGGTGACCCTGGAGATCCCTCCCCTTCATCGAAGTCAGTGTCTTCGGTGATCGATTCCTGTGGGGAATCCAAGTGCTTCCTTTTGCACTTTCTGTTCTTAGGGACCTCCACAGTGGGGTGATCTGGAGAGGTATCAAAAGAGGAGAGAATTTTTATCTGGGACTTATGTTGTTGTTTTGGCACCCGCTGACCTAATGGGAGTGCAGGTTGACTATCTGGGCATGAGGAGGAAAGGGACACTTGCTCTGAAGTGGAAGGGGCCGACTGTTTGACTGTAGCAGTCAGGGCTCTCTCCATCACCTCAAAAGCTGCCCCCCCCCCACCTCTAGAGGGAAGGGAGCCCAGAACTGAGGAAAGACTGCCTTGGAACTGTGGTCACTCCCCGCACCAAAGAGACAGTTTCCAAAACCAATGCTGGATCCGAGCTGATCCATGCAGAGAAGGCTCCAAAAAATAGGATTCGACTCTCACCCCCTGGAGCTGACAAGAGAGACTCAGCCCTGAGAGGTCTACGACTCTGATTGGACTGAAGACCTCTGAGCAAGAACTGGTTCCAAAGACAGGGATATCTCTGGAACTGATGCAGTCAGCACTGGGCCACTGTGAGCCGAGAACTCTAATGCTTCAGATGAAGTCAGAGGAGGAAAAAACAAAGGGGTAACTAAAGGTTCAGCTTCCATACCTGAGGGGGCTGGAGTTGAAGAGGTACCTGACAATCCTCTCACCCAGAGTATCTTATTCATCAGCCTCACCACATAATCCTCAGTGAAGCTCTTGGATCGAAAAGGTGGAGGGTGATTTTGGCCTTTCCAGCAAAGGTAGCCTTCCTGCAAAGGAGTCAATAGAGGGTGAATATGAAGTTCTCGGAAAACTTAAAATGGATGGCTCCTCAAATTGCTTACTTATTGCTGAAGTAGTCTGCTATGAAGGAAATATCTGCGCCAATAATTTTGGTGTCAAATATTCCAAATGCTCCTGCACCGAAATGCTAGGTGCCAAAGACTTTGTTCCGACAAACTCGGTTCCATAGGTGCCTTCAGGACTGAAGTTTTATTAGTGAAGTCAGTCGGTTGCAAGGGTTCCAAAGGAACCGAAGACTTAGTCCTTTTTGAGGATGGTGCTTACAAAGCTTTGGAACAAGAAGATGAAGAAGAAGGAGAAGACACATTGGTCTTACTCTTGGCTTTCTTAGAACCAGATAAAGCCTCACTGAAGGCTGATAGAAGCGTACCCTTCAAAATAAGTTAGTTTCATCATTCTGCTAGTGCCCTGTGCCTGAAAATGACATATTGAGCAGTTTTCTTGAAGGTGAACAGGGCCGAGGCAGTAGATGCATAGTAAATGAGCGTCAGACAACAGGAATTTGTGCCCACATTTCTGGCATCTTTTGAATCCAGCAGGGAGTTTAGGTTTATCAACCATACTGAAGAGATTTCAGACTTTTCAACAATGGCGTCAACTGACCAGCTATACAACCCACATGCACATAGGTGGAAAGGACACGCAAACAGGAGCACTCACTATAATAAGAAAGAGATTTTTTTTTTTTTTTTTTTTTTTTACAGAGGGAGAAAGCAGAAGGAAGAAAAACTATCAACAATGATAGTTCAGAGTACACCGAGGTGTACGAAAGGAAGAAAAAAGTAGAGGACAGTTTCAAAAGGGTTAGAAAGTAATGGATAGGTTAACGACTAATAAGCTCAGCATTAAAGAAGTGGAAACTCTTTCAAAAAAGTGTAAATATATCAATAAAGCAACACTTAGCTTGAGAGCAATGGCAAACTCGTCTGTCATGAAGAGCAGCAAATGAGAATTGAGATAACTAGAAGAGCATTGTGGCTAACAGTTACGCTCAAGAGTTTTTGGCTTTCACTAGCTATAATAAAGGCAGAGTCCATTCCAAAGCGTGGAACCGAATCCATATGTTGAGAATAAAATGAAAATTGACAGCATCAGAAAACTTTACAGTCATGGTTTAGAATTGAAATAGGTCTTTATGAAGTTGGGTCTGATGGGTCTTTACTGTCTGTAGGTATTACAGCCACCACCACTTTCTTCCAGAATGTTGGTGCTTCTCCTCCTTTTAAAATACTGTTAAACAAAACCTTCCAGGTCTTTATCAGTTTTTTCCTCCTAGCTTCCAAACTTTCACAGGAATACTATCTGTTCCTGGGGAATTTCCTCTAGATTGGTTATACATCACCATTTTTATCTTGTCTCCTCCTGTCCTAACTGTTAGTAATTGAACCTCATCTACCTCTACCCTTGGCATATTTAATTCTTACTTAAACATTTCTATTTGTACATTTTCTTGATTTCCATGCCCCTCTGCTTTATACAGATTTTCATAAAATGTCCAAAATATTTCTAGTACCTTTACAGGATCTCTGGTTATCTTCCTTGTTATAGGTTCCCTAAGCTTGGTGACAAACTGTTCCATTTTCTACTGCCTGAGTCCTTTTGCTAAAAGTTTTTGTGCTCTGGAGTTATTATCAAAAACAGTTGCTTAATAGCAGTCTTTTAAACTCATGCATGTTATCAAGGTAATCCCTTGTTTTTTGTTTAGGATTCTGCAATTGCTTCTCTTCTTGTTCTGTGTAACTTCCCCTATTCTGCAATACTTTTACCTTTGTCAGTACTACTAAATAATTCTTGTTACTTCTCTCTTTCTTCTATTCCCCCAATTTTTAAACTCCACTTTAATTTTATCCCACTCCCTAGCTATATTTTCAGAAGAAATTTTTATCTTCCCTAATAACTCCCAAATAATTTCCACTACCCATTCCTTAAATTCCTTTCTTTTTAACAGATAGGTGGGAAAGGCCAGTGTCTCATTTTTATTTAATTACCCTTCATTTCTATTTTAGTTATTATTAGCGAATGATCTGAAATGTTTATTACAGGACTATCAAAACTTTCAATTAAATGCACATGTTCCTGTGTATAATTTCTATATACAGTAACCTTGTACCTTGGGGAATATTATGTAAATTCACTCCAAATTCCTATTACCGAATTCACATCTTCAGTGCCAAACATTTTCATACATTTCTTTAAAAAATCTACCCTCTTTTGTTATATTTTCCCTTCTGGGCCACCTAGATACATCCTCACTGCTGCAAATCAAATTCCAGTCCCTACTTATAAGTAGTATACCCTGCTGAAAGCTGATTTTTTTTCTAAGAATTTTCTTAAGCTCCATTAGAGCTGTTTTTGATGGAATATAAGTACATACCAGTGTAATTCTCCTCCCTTGCCAGTAGCCCCTTAGTACTACAAATGCACCATTGTTATGTCTTTCCTCTTCTGTCACTATTGTAGCTCATCTTTTGTTCTTCCTAGCACTGCACTTTCAGGGCTCAGCCTCCCACTCTCTGTTGGCAGGAAAACTCTGAAGGTCCTGGCACCCAGACTTGTCTTTTAATCAGCTCAGTTCAAGCTCGCTGACTGTTTGGGCACTTGGAAGATGCCCTGAAGCTTTGGAAGCTAGCCGGCTGTTATATCCTTGGCAGTAAATGACCCATATAGCTAACGCTACTGTAACAGTGATCATTCTAACATCTACTGATATGTTAAGTTTGCATAAACAGCTGTACTTTCAGAACCTTATTTAGTACGTGGGTCATAAATAGCACCTGACCCAAACCACATAGGTAGTTAAGATGGTGCATACACATGTTCATAGGTTCATATGTGTGTACTAGGCTAATGGCCCTGGAGCCTTTACAAGCCCAGCCCATAGAAGTACCCTGGCACTGTGCCGCCCAACGTTCGTTCCCAGTGTCTCTATCAAGTAGAGCCACTGGAGTGAACCCCGATGTGAACTTTCTATTTCCTATCCACTCATCAAGATTTCTCTTCAAGAGGGCCAGTGAGGTACTCTGCTTGACATGTATGGGAAGTCTATTCCAGAGCATGGGCAGTCTCTGGGTTATGAACCTGTCCTCCCAGCATGTTCTGTTGATTTTGGTAATGAGGTTGAGGTCTCAGGAGCATGTGATGTGGAGGGATTGGGATTTCTTTAGATGTAGCATTTCTAACAGAGCTGGGTCAGACATGGCTTTGTAAGTCAAGCAGAGATCACCTCTTAGTAGATGATATGAGACAGAGAATAGCTGGAGTTTTTTGAGTCTGTCTGTGTAGGACATGTGTTTAAGGCCTAGGATCCTTTTCGTGTGGTACTTTTGTGGCCTTTCCAGCTGTTGCATGTATCTAGTGAGGTACATGCCTAATGGGGCATTATACTCGATGATTGGCCCAATCAGGGAAGAGTAGAGAGAGATGATGACCTCTTTCTTCCTGGATGCACATCCCTTTGTAATGAGATGTGCCACATAGAAGAACTTTCTGACCACAGTGGCAATGTGGTGGTCGAAGGAGAGGTTGCTGTCAGCCTGTGCCCCCAGATCTCTAATAATGCCTTCAGTGTTCAGTGGGCTTCCATCGATGTGGTAGTTAGTAGGAACTGAGTTTTTCCCAAAGGGGATGACGATGCATTATTTGGCATTAAACTTAAGGCCATGGTTTTGACACCAGTCATTGGTCTCAGTGAGGCCTTTCTGTAGGATGTCTGCATCACTTGGGAAGTTAATAATGGCTCCCAGCTTGCAGTCATTTGCGAACTTGGTCAGCCAGAGTACCTCTGTGTTGGCTTGGACTTGTGAGAAGTAGATGCCAAACAGGAGGGGACCCAGGACCGATCCCTGTGGGACTCCACTCATGACTGGTCAGCAGTCTGACTTGGAGTCTGCTACTTTCATACTGGAGGTTCTATCTGTGAGACAATTTGCAACCCACCTAGTGATGTAGGGGTTGATGCCTAGTTTGGTGAGTTTATCAATAATTCCAAAGTGGGGAATGCTATCAAAGGCCTTGGCCAGATCGAGGTAGGCTGTATGAACTGCCTTGCCCTCATCTACAGCTCTGGTGACTGACTCAAAGAAGTTAACCAGGTTAAGCAGGCATGATCTACCTTTCACAAAACCAAATTGAATGAGATCTAGAGTTTGGAGATTCCCTATATCCTTGTTAATTAGGTCCATGATGATGGCCCCATAGCCTTACATGTCAGACTCGTCAGGCTAATGGGGTGATAATTCTCAGGGTGTGTAGTCGCTCCCCCTTTATAGGGAGGGATGAGTGTAGCAGTGTGCCATTCGGTAGGGACAAAGCCTGAGGTGAGGCTGTGATTGAACAGGGCAAACAAATATGGTACCAGCTCACTTTGTAGTTTATGTAGAACACATCCAGGGATATTGTCAGGTCCCATGGAAGCTGTATTCTTGACCTTGGACAATGCAGCTTTAACCTCTGCTGCAGCAATACTGGATGCCTGGCATTCCTCCGGTATTGTGATTAGTCCTTTAGGGTGGGAGAGAGGGGTAAAGTTGGCACTGAATCTGTCGGCCAGTATGTTGGCAATATCTGTTGATACAATATAAGAGGTACCATTGTGCAGTAACTCAGAGCAAACCTGGGTATTGCCATGGAGATTCTTAATATAACTATAGAAGGCTTTGTGGTTGTTTTTAGTGTCTGCCACAATTCTGCCTTCATAGTTGGCTTTAGAGGTTTTGATGAGGGATCTCACCTTTTTGTTGAGGCTAATAAGGGAGTTTTTCCAGTATTGGGACTTCACCTTTTTCTGCAACCATTTCTTCCTTCATTTGTAGAGTTTATTAATGGCAGGGGACCACCAGATTGGCTTCCTTTTTTTGGAGGAGAGCATCTTGGTTCTGTTGGGTATGGCTAGTTCCATGCACGTTTGTACAGTGCATTGGTATATGATTCGGCAGTCATGCATCTATTTTCCATTGACAGTGGTGCCGTGAAGTTAGCCACTTCTGTTTTTAGGAGCCCAAAGTCAGCTTTGGAGAAGTTTTTCATGGTGGTTATCTTTGTGGGGAGTGTGGGTGAGATGTGGATTTCTGTTGTGATTAGTTTGTGGTCAGATCTAACCAGGGACAAATTGACTATTGGTGTAGAGCAACTCTTGCCCATGTTAGTAATCACCAGGTCAAGTATGTTGCTTCCTCTAGTGGGGTTAAGAATGAGCTGGTCCAAGGCATTGGAATTGATGAATTCCAGGAAGCGTTGGGCCAGTGTATTGGTGCATGAATAGTTTTCCCAGTTGATGGAGGGGTAGTTGAATTCATCTAGTATGAGAGTGTTGGGTTGGACCCTAATAGTTTCCAGGGTGCTTAGGAAGGTGGAATGAGAGTCTTGAGACATGGTTGGGGACCTATAGCAGTTGTACCTGACGTATCTCAGATGTGTTATGCTGGGCTACTAGTCTGGAGGTGTGCATATCCTTTATGAATATGGAGACACCACCGCCTTTGGACTTTTGGTCCATTTTCTGGGGCTGAAAGGTGTGGAATGAGTTATAGCCTGGTAGCGCAGGGGTGCTTTCTGCTGCTTTAAACCAGGTCTCCTTTACAGCACAAATGTCGATGTTCTCCATTTTGAGGAGTGTTTTGAGCAAGTGCATCTTGAGATTTAGACTTCTAGCGTTGAGTAGCATGACCCTCAGATTGCATTTATTTATAGTTGTCACGGTGGTAATTTGGTCTTTGGAACATCGTCTAAAAAAGGCACTATAGGGCTGGCAAGAGCCTTAGCCAGTATCCTGAAACCCAGGGGTGACAGATGCAGGCCATCTCTGGCAAAGCATTGAGGTCTGTCAGTCATGTCATCCCAAGCAGACTGATACTGGATCCTCTTAGAATGACACCAGAAATGTAGCCAATTGTTGAAGTCAATAATTTTCTGCTTGTACTGTGATATCATTCTGGGCAATGGTAGGATGCTGCTCAGGGCTAGGGTCATACCTGCCTGGGCACATAATCCGAGAGCTCCTCCATGTTGCTTTTCATGTAGTCCAGGGAGGTGCATCTCAGGTCATTCACACCCATGAACAGTGACAGAGTCATACTTGTACTTTTACTTGTTGTGGAGTGACCTGAGTGCATGTGTTATGTGTCAGATTCTGGCACCTGAGAGATAGCTGACTGTTACCTTCTCCTTATTCAACCTAGTGAGTGGGACAGCAATGTGCCTCACTATCGAGTCACCTATAATTAGTGTATTGGGCAAGCTGTTTTGCCTTAGGGTCTTAGGTTGAAGGGTACACTGTGTAGGTAAGTTATGTGTCTTGCGGTTTGTGCAGTGTTGTGGTGGTTGAGTGCGTTTCTGCCTTGGAGGTCTCTGCTGTTTGGCTAGATTTCTATTGAGAGCCTCCACGAAGGTAGGTGTGTGGTTTGTGTTTTTATGTGAGAGCTGTGATGGTGGGTGTTCTGGAGGGCTATGTGTTGCATGTGGTGTGGTCCAGGTGTTGACCTTCTCCTCTTGACCAGTTATTTCAGTCTTGGCTTGAGAGAGCATGGCTTCCAATTTGGATATATAAGTGCATCTCTCACAAGTCTGAGTGTTGGGAGGTAAGAGGAGAGGATTGTCTGTGTACATGAGGCAGCTGCTGCACTGCCTCAGAATGCCCAAGTTCACCAGGTTATTAGGAGAAAGCACAGGGAACTGACCTTTAGACATGCCAGGAGGGATGGTCATTATTACTAAGTACTGGCGTTGTTTCCTTATATAGTCCTTTTACAGGAAAAATGTCACTCAAGGTGTCTGATTCTGTAGAGAGCACTGCCAAGCACTTGAGGTTAAGCTAATACAGAGACCCTGAACATTTAAGGATTGAAGTATTTAGGCAGATATTCTGAAGTTAGAAAGAAATCAAGCAGTACTTACTTAAAAATAAAGAATTAGCTTGTCAAGAATGATGAAAAGAGGGGAGTAGCATGAATGGTTACTGCCTGGCTACTACTAATGCTGGTCTCAGCACAGCTTCACTCTGTTGGGATACAGTACTCCTTTGCTTATTTTCTCACCAGAAGCAAAATGTTAGCACCAATCCCAAGAAGAGAAGCAGGCCATGGCCTGTTTGGTGATCCACAGTCTTGTCCCAGATGATGTAAGGGTCTGCAGGCTTGTAGCCTTTTTCTGGTAGATGCCTCGAATAGCAACCAGACCAATCAGGTACGTTAAGCACAGGCACTCCCTCTCCAACCAGAAAGAGTCAGGAATCAGTGGACTCTGCACCACTCTCACCAGGATCAGATTATAAACACAGATTCCAAGCTGTCACCTATAAAGCAGTTATTAAGCTTTCTGGTGATCAGCAGTCTTCAGGAAATAATGTAACTGCACTCCTTCTCTCACCAGGAGAAAACAGAAGCACTAATCCCAAGATGACTACTGAGAGGCAGAATGTGGGCTCTCCAATACCTTTTGGTTTTGCAATAGATGCTTAAAGGTAAAATGAAAAAAAAAGTTTATCCTAAACACTGCAGTGTGCACTAGAGGAGTTAGATGTGAAAGTAGGTAACTTAACGTCTGATGTTGTTAATCTTCTTTCTATTCATCACTGATGGGTTTGGTTCTGAGCCCTCGGAACCGAGTTGGCCTATTACCAAGCTCACGTTAGCCAAAAAAACTCTCGAGCTAAGTCTCTACCCAGAATGCCCTTCTTCCTGTTACCTCAAATCTTGTTTGCCGCATAGCCGTAAAGCCGCGTTTCAGCTGAGCTCTCAGCTAAGTGAAACCTTTTTGATATTTGTGTAAAAATGTTTGGATATCTTCATATTTTATTAAGCGATTAGTATTTTTAGTGTCATTTCTTCTGTCTAACCTTGTTCTTTCCTCTCTACCCATTGTTACAGTTGGTAAACTTTCAAGTACCATTGTTGGTACGGCCTTTCTTTCCTTACCCTTGTGGTATTTCTTCAATACTATAGTTGGTATTGTTCCTCCTGTTTAACCTGTTAGAGTTAACCTTTATTCAGGTGCTTCCCTTTTCTTCTGTACATACAGTGTATTGTTATATTTGTGATTTTTTGAACGGAGTTGACTTCATTATAGTTGGATTATACAGTTGACCTGTGGTGTTTTTCTACCAAGATGTCAGATAAGAAGGGTACTTCAGGTTTTAAGCATTGTACTTCTTGTAAGGGCAAGTTACCTAGCAGTGATTCTCGTGATGACTGTGTATACTGTTTGGGAGTGGCCCACCTTTTGGTGCAGCCTCCATGTGACATTTGTCAGAGTTTCAGCCAACACACTCTTAATGAGCGCAAAAATAAACTAATTTTGAAAGGGTTACTAAAGTCTCCCTTCTCAGAGGCCATTTCTGCGATGGAGATCTCAACTCCTCCTTCTAAGGACAAAAAGAGATCCCACTCGGTGCCTTCTTCCCCATCGGGTGATCAGGGAAAGCCTGGGAAATCAAAGGTCCCTAAATTATCGTCGGAGCATAAATCTGTCTCATTGGCTCCGACCATCTCAAAACCTTTGATACCGACTCCTGTTTTGGCACCAGTTCTGCATCTGGCACGGATCATAGACCTTACTACGCCTATTTCGACTTCGGCACCTGTAGCCACTTTGGCTCAGGGCACACCTTCGACTGCACCATTAGTTTCCGACCTCACTGGATTTGACCCCTTTACTTTCAGTCTTGAAACTAGAGACTTCGGTGCTGGCAGACCTTGCACCATGGACCCAACACTCCCCCTCCATAGATCCATTTCTGGGCCAAGCGTATAGCCCATTCCTTGAACGTCCTGACTCTCCATTTGGAGTATCCACTAGATCCACCAGGAGCCTTTTGGAACACGACGTGGTACATCTTGTAGATCAGCTGCTGTTAGCCAGGGGGATTCCCTCACTTTCTAAGACCTATCCACCTGCAGGACTTGGGTTGCCTTATCCACAGACTCCATCTTACACTCCTCCTTTGACCATCTTGATTCTGAAGCCTTCTGCTCTGACATCCTTCTTGGAACCCATCACCTCGGTGCCTACGGTGCATCTCACTCTAGCTCTGAGTTTGTCCCTTTGGTCTGTGGTTCCCACTGAACTGGTCCTTCCTCAATCTGGGGATTGGGGGACAGGCGCGTCGACCTGGGGTATGGAGCCACCTCTCTCCTCGGTTCCATCCTCGGTGCCAATGGCTGCATCTGCACCAATCCTGCTTGAGTCTCTATCCGTGAGGGCAGGTTTGTCGAACGGGGTGTGACCACAGTCTCGAGCTTGTCTTTCTCGGTTCCGGGCTCCCATCCCTCTTCGGGCGGGCTTGCCTTCCGCACGATGGAGAGGGCTGTTGCTTCTGGCAGCACTCCTTTGATGTCAGAACCCCAGTTTCCCCCCCTGAGCTACAGCTGTCACAGACTATCCCCCCCAAGACATCAGGCAGAGAAGCCGCAGGACACCCCTGTACAGGGTACCCACTCTTCGAGTCCTCCTCAGAGACCCCCTATGAGGAGCCCCCTCGAAAGAAGATGTGCAAGAGGAAGCACATGGACTCACCCGAGGAGTCCTTAATGGAAGACACAGATTACGATGATGGTGAAGGGTCCCCATGGTCACCTTCTGATGATGTCTCCTTCGGAGACATCCTGGAGATTTTAAAGCAGAGAGGTGACTGGAAGGCCTCCAACCCTTCGTCTGAAGAGTCTGTGTTCCTGCATGCTTTTCATTCCCGGCCTCCTACCTCTTGGGTGACCCCGCCTGCTGATGAGCTCATTCAGCAGCTCACTTGGAAGAACCCTGATTCCATTGAGGCGATCCCTCGGAGACCAGACAAAATTCTTTCCCCTCCCGAGGAGAACCTGCATTGGTCCAAAGGGTTAACAGTTGATGCTATGGTGGTAGTGGTAGCCATAAAAAAGGACTTGGTTGATGAAAGTCCCGCTGTCCACGCACCCAACAGGGAGTCCCAGACGGTGGACAGACTTGGGAAGCGTGTCTTTGCATCAGGGACCTTTGCTATATGGTCCCTGAATTATTTGGCACATTTTATGAAGCTCTAGAGGGACTTGATCTCTGAGCTCTCTGGGATGCTCGCAGGACAGTTGTCTGACGAGGTCAAGGACAAAGTGGCCACGCAGCTCGCACCCCTGGAATCAATATCCAACTCGTCCATGAGGTTGTTGCCACACATGGCCAAAGGGGAGGCTAGAGCAGCAGGTTCAGGCATTATGAGGTGTCATGCCTGGATGCACATTTGTGACCTCCTGGATCCCTAAAAAATCTTCCTTTCTGAATGCTCCCATCGAAGCTTCTTCCTTTTTTGTCTCCAAAGTGAAGGACATGCTGGCCAGGTACGAGCAAGACAGAAAATCCCTGTCTGCTGTAGGCCTATGGTTTTCCATCCCTCAATGTACCTTCTCCAGGAATCAGAGGAGTGGAAAAATGTGGCATAAAAATTCTCAGGGTCCTTTCCATGCCACACATGGTGATGATACTCCCAGAGGCAGAGGGGGTAGCAATTCCAGATGACGTACCTGTAGAGGTAGAGGGGGTCCTCATAACCAAGGCTCCAGGGACTCTTTCTCTGGACAGCCTTATCAGCACTCCTGAGGCGTGGCCCAATTGCTTACCTCTGGAATCAGTCGGGGGTCGATTCTCTCTGCACCAAGCTGCCTGGCAGTCTATCACCACTGATCGCTGGGTGCAGAACATTATCACCAGAGGTTACACCATTCCCCTTTCTTGTCAGCCAAAATTTCCCAGAAAACTTCCCAAAGTTCAACCCAGTCAAAGGGAAGAAGCAGCTACAGTGATTATAAAGCTGTCTCAAAAAAGAGTCATCCAACCAGTCCCACCAGACGAGCGCAGATCCGGATTTTACTCGAGATTCTTTTTGGTGCCAAAAAAGACAGGGGACTGGAGACCTGTTTAGATCTCAGCAGTTTAAACAAGTCTGTCACCAAAACCAAATTCCGGATGGTCACGGTTCAGTCTATCCTTCCCTTTTTAAGAGAAGGTGACTGGATGTGCTCTATAGATCTCCTCGATGCGTATTACCACATCAAGATGGACAAATGCTCCAGGAGTCTGCTTTGCTTCTGGCTAGGAGCCAGTCATTACCAATTCCATGCCCTGCCGTTCGGTTTCTCTACAGCCCCCAGAGTGTTCATGAAATGCATGGCAGTGGTAACAGCTCACTTGAGACTAAAAGGATTCTGGGTGTTTCCATATCTAAATGACTGGCTCCTTACCGCCCCCACCGAGTATCTTCTGGTAACAACACTGCACTATACTCTCTCTCTCTCTCTCTCTCGCAAAATTGTTGGGAATAACGATACATTGGGAGAAATCAAACCTTATCCCTACACAACAAATAGAGTTCATTGGAGCAGTGTTCGATACTCAGTCCTGTCTGGTATCACTCCCAATTCACAGATTTAATCGATTGAGGCTTCAACTCCGGGTGATAATATCTCAAACAACAGTCTCTGCAAGGGAAGTTCTTCAGGCCCTAGGTTCTATGGCTGCATCAATTCCAGTAGTGCCTCTATCAAAGCTACATATGCGAATTCTGCAATGGCTCCTTCTGTGTCAGTGGTTCCCAGACTATCACCCCCTTGATTACCAGATTCAAATAACCAACTCCTGAAAACAGCACCTGCTTTGGTGGATGAGGCTAGACGTATATCTTTGGAATCACCTATTTCAAACCCCTTAGCCCACAGCCATTGTGACCATGGATGTTTCCCTAATCAGGTGGGAGGGCCATTTCCAGGGAAAGACTGTCCAAGGCACATTGTCCACCACAGAGGCCCACCTGCATATCACTGTTCTGGAACTGAGAGCCGTGCTGTTAGTGCTGCAGGCCTTCCATTTGCCTCTCCCTTCCAGGACAATTGCAATTCAGTCAGGCAACATGTTAGTGGTGTAGCATGTCAGCAAGCAAGGAGGAACAAAGTCCTACCCCCTATGTCGAGAAGCCATGAGAATTTGGCAGTGGGAGATAGCTTCCAACCGCTTTCTGACAGCAATGCATATCCCGGGGATCTCCAATGTGATTGCAGACAAACTGAGCAGATGCATCCTCATGCCCCACGAGTGGTCCCTCAACCCCGAGGTGGCATCTGTAATCTTCAGCCACTGGGGCCAGCCTTTCTGCGATCTTTTCACTTTCCCATCAAACACCAAGTGCAGCAGCTATTTTGCCCTACTTCCCCTGGAGGGGGAGTCACCGAGGGATGCTTTGATCCATGATTAGCCCATGGGACTTCTTTATACTTATCCTCCCATCCCTCTGATCCCACAATTTCTAAAGAAAGCTCTTTGGCTGAGATGCAAGGTGATCCTCATAGCCCCATTCTGGCCTCGACTAGTTTGGTTCTTCTTCCTTCGGTCTCACCTAGTATACCCGCCGTGGATTCTGGATCCTTTACCAGATCCGATTACTCACCCAAATCTGTCCAGTCTCAAGCTGACAGCTTGGTTTCTCCACTTCGATTAGTCGCCAGGCAAGCTAGTCTCTCCTCACCTGTTGTAGTCATCATTCTGGCCTCTCACAAGCCATCCACGAGAAGACTATATCAGGATAAATGGAAAAGGTTCTCCATCGGGTCTAAGGATAACATGCTAGACCCATATTCGGCTCCAGTTACTGCAGTGCTTCAATACTTGGCTAAGTTTTTTGATAATGGAGCCTCTGCCTCTATGGCACGAGTGCATCTAGTGGCAATTGCCAATTTCCACAATGGTATAGAAGGCACCCCTCTTATCTCTTTATGCCTTTGCAAGGCTTTCCTAAAGGGGACCTCTCATCTCAGGCCTCCTGTCAAACAGCCCGTGAAACCATGGAACCTCACTCTAGTCCTTCAATCTTTGACTGAAAAACCCTTTGTGCCTGCTGCTAAGTGTGAGCTAAAGTTTTTGTCCTGCAAATCTTTGTTCCTGGTAGCCATTACCTCTGCCAGAAGAGTCTCAGAGCTGCAGGCATTGTGTATCAAGAGGCCCTATCTGGTCTTTCATAAAGACAGAGTGTCACTTCGGACAAACCTATCCTTTCTTCCTAAAGTTGTTTCTGAATTCTCCATTAACCAGACCATTGATCTACCAGTGTTTGTTCCGAACTTTGCCAATAGAGGAGAGTACTGCCTTCACTCCTTAGACGTACATAGACAATTGAGAGTTTACGTAGACAGGACCAAACCTATCCGTAAATCTGAACAGCTTTTCATTTCTTTTTCTGGACCCAAAATGGTTGAGGCTGTTTCCAAGGTTACATTATCAAGATGGCTAAGGGACTGCATACATTTCATCTATTCCCTCCATACTGAACCCATTCCAAAAGTTAAAGCTCACTCCACTAGATCTGTGGCAACATCTGTAGCATTCCATTCCAGGGCTTCCATGGATGACATCTGTGCAGCAGCTACTTGGGCTACACCTCATATCTTTATCAATCATTACAAATTGGACCTGGTCTCCATAGGGAGAACTGCCTTCGGCTCAATGTTACTCAGGAATGTTCTTCCATAAGGCCACCCATGCACTTCAAGGTACCTTGGGATTCTGTCCCATCAGTGATGAATGGAAAGAAGATTAACAATATCAGATAAAGAAGTTATGTCTTACCATAACGTTCCATCTGTGCTGTTCATCTTCTTTTATTCATCAAGTTCCACCCTTCTTCCCCCTCCAAAGGCTCCTGGGGGATGCTTTGGGTCTAAGTGGTGCCCTAGGGTACTTGCGCAGAAGTGACCTCGGCTTTACTTCCTTTTCTTAGCAAACTCGATCTGAGGTAACAGGGAGAAGGGCATTCTGGGTAGAGACTTAGCTCAAGAGGTTTTTTGGCTGGCACGAGCTTGGTAATAGGCCAACTCAGTTTCGAGGGCTCGGAACCGAACCCATCAGTGATGAATGAAAGAAGATGAACAACACAGATGGAACTTTATGGTAAGACATAACTTCTTTTTTTACCTGTCTAAAAAGTTAAATTTTAGTGGAGAGTCGCTATTTTTAAAACAGCAAGATAGATTGAAAGGGGGTGGTCACTTTTGTATTCTGGTACTATGGAATACAGTAGGATTGCCAATAAATTTAAATAGTTGAAGGGGAGTGATTTCACAAAATGATAATTTTTTGCTTACTCAGACCAGCCAGTAAAAGCAGAGAGGAAATGAGATATATGGTCAAATTAACATAAGTGGCAGGCAACTAGTAAGACAGTGGTGTTTAAGAACACAACAGTAATTGGGTAGGAAAATGTTCTGTCTGACTCATAAGAGACAGAGCTGTGGTCTCTTTTCAAGTTTTAGATGCAGTTAAAAGCAGAATACAAGTAAAACACAGTGAAAAGAAAACAAATAATGGTGTACAAATAGAAAAAGGCAATAAAGTAGTACAAAATACAACAAATAAAAAGCAAACTAACCTTTCCCTCACAGAACTGTAGCAGAGTCTGGGTGAGCCTTTCCAGTATATGTTGTTTAGCTTTTTATTAATAACTGGAACCACAAGGAATATATATATGCCATTGGATGGTATCAAATGAAACCGTACATAATGCTGGAAAGTTTTTCACTTTTAGCTGGTGTCTGTCACCTCTTGGCAGGTATTTATACTTTTTTACCTATAAAATGTACAGATATGCATTAAGTATTATATTTATGTAAATATCTTGGGTAGCATCCTTTTGGAATCCATTGGAAACAGCATTTCACAACCCTTGACAACACACAGGTCAGCAATGGGACATGCCTATGAACTGCATGCTTAGGAAGTGATTTTTTTATACAAAGTTATGAATACCTGCTGTATTCAGTTTTTTTTCACATACAGAACTACAAGCCATTTATGTGGTACTTCATGGTATCATCTGAAAGAGTACACGGTGCTGGAAAGCTTAGCTCTGATACCTGGTGTGTAACACAGACTCCTCTTGGCAGGTTTGTGTGTTTATTTAGCAGTACGCTATGCAAATGTGTATAAGTATCATATTTGTGAATATATTTCAGGCAATGTCTATTTGGAAGACCTGTGGAATACTGTTTCACAGACCCAACTGGCACACACATCATAAGTGGCTCCTCACCCAAAATGGATAGTGGTTAAGTGAGGTGCTGTGAGTTCTTTTGATTCACATTTATGAGAATATTCTGAATTCATGTTTATTAATAACTGGAACTCTAAGGAGTTTATATGATAATTCACGGTATCAAATTAAAACATACATAATGCAGAAAAAGTGTTTCTCAGACTGCTGTTGTCCAGCTGCCACCACTTGGAAGACTTTACACTTGTTTAATAATAAAATATGTAAGCATGCACAAATATCATATTTGACAGTCTGTATACCACCCACCTATGGGCTGCATGCTTTGCTTTACAAGTCCAGAGCATGCAGATACTTTATTGGAGGGATGTGAAGTAGACATGGGGAAGTTTGTTGCACATACTTTTGAATGTTTTTTTGGAGAAGGGACTACAACAAGTTCACTGTAGCCCTAATGTGATCATTTGTACTATTCAAGCTGTGGAAATATCTCCACCCAAAATGATTTCTAATGATTACTGAATGACAGAGGACTGCCAGCTCTTGTTTTGAAAACATTTTGAGACTGATTTAGGTGATGGTCTGCAACACGACCATTGTAGAAGTTTGCAATGCAGGGTAAGGGAATTGTCTAGCATAGAAACCAAATTGATATCCTACTCTTACTGTGGGTATTCTTATTCAGTAGTTGGTACTATATGTTGAAATAAAAATAACTCCAAGGCCTTGGCACCAGTTGGCAGCTCTTTCATCCACCATACAGAACTTCTTCAAATGTATAGCATCATAAGGGAACTCATTAATATACTACTTTCATCAGAACAGAGCTGTGTAGAAAAATGGGACTGACAACAGTAATTCCTCACCTATTCTCTTTGTGTATTTTAAAGGAAAACAAACTCTACAAATAATCACAAAGACAAAAACCTGAGACAAAGAAATACCAACTAACCTGATTTCATGTGAGTATAAAGAATTTTGCTTTGATGATTGCGTCTGTAGTTACATTCTGTGGTAACATTCTATGGTCCTCTTTTGCCATTTTGTAATGATTTTCAGTTAAAGAACTGAACCATAATTTATTGTTTTTAATACAATGTAGCACAATAGCCTGAACTAAAGCGATGAAAATGCAGTTTGCGTGTTTCCAGATGTAAAAACAATACTATTTAAAGCTGTTGATGACAGTGATGTTGGCTAATATCCATTAACTGTAGCTTAAAACACTGTGTTATATTGCAAGTTGGGGACTAAAAGATTTTGCTACCTTATGTTTATGGCTAGCATAATTGAGCTTAAAATGTCTTCAGCTGCATTTACGTATTTTGTGTGTGTGCATTCCCTTTGTTCCTCACTGTTTCCCAATAAGGTTATACTGCCATACCTAACAGTTTTGGCTAGTTTTACTCCATACTTCAAAATGGTTCAGTCTCCAGAACTGGCTTGACATAACTCTCCTTATTCTTTTGGTGTATTTTACTGAGACACTTGCATCATTGTGATATTTGCTTCAAAGGTAGTACAGATCTGCATCTTGAATTGGCCATTCAGGAAGTTGTGCATTACCACCATTCAGAAATGAATGCTGATCATGTATTAGCAGTCAGGCTGAAGTGTGTGTGGTATGTAACTGTAGCAAGGCCCTACAGTTTAAGTACTAAACATGGAGCACTCAGTCTTTTTTTCTTGTTTGCTTCTGTCAGAATGGGGAAACAGACTTTTTTTTACTCCTGAGATTTACATTTTTTTTTTGCTCTCCAAATCTGAAGAGTTGAGGAATGCCAGAACTGGGATCAGCACTGGGCACTAGATGAGCCAGCTACTTCTCTGGCGATATATATTTTCTGGACTCCTCAGTGCATGTTGCACCTAAGATTGCCATTTCAGTGGTGAGGACTAGTTTGTGTCTATAGACAGACGTTGGTTGGGTTATCTTGACGTTATCAAGACAGACAGGTTGCTTTTATATGTGATTGTTACTTTTAAGTCAGTGCCAAGTTATTGCAGATATATTCTGGATGTGTATTGCATTCCCTATCTTCAATAGACATAATATACTCAATATACTCACTGTTTACAGAATATGAATTAAACATCTTGGCAGTATGGCAATTTCTAATGGCAATGAAGGCCTATTGGTTGTCACAGTACAGAATCCTACCAATATATAGTTATACATCTCTGAAATGGGTTAGCATTAGCTAGTAAACTTTTTTCAGGAATACGTTTAGATATTCAACTTTAAGTTACACATGGGTTGTATTTTAGGCCCAGTGGGCACTGGAACAGCTGCAACCACTATTGTCTAGCAGCGCTTTGTAGTTTTCTACATCTTCTCCTGTCTGAAATTGCAGGTACTTGAAAACATCTCTTTTATGGGTGAATGAATATTGGATTTTAGTTTTAAGAATACACTTATCCTAGTTTTGTTTTGAAATGGGTTTTTTCTTGGCTGTACAAGTCTGCTCTGAACCACATCTAATGGATAGTTGCAAGCTGTCAGATTTAGTGCATGAAAAACTGCAGTACATTTGTTGTGAAACTGAAATAATAATGAAAACCAACACACAATATTTATATTGATTTCTCTCACAAACTGCACAAAACAATAGTATGGACTCCTTTCCCTCGCAGACTTTTTCCATAGAGTAAGGCCCTTAGAGTTTATCAATAAAATACACCATGATTTTTTTTCTGTGACATCTTTTAGCTTTAACAAACAGACCCTCACTTTCTGACATGTGCACCTCTGCTTGAACGTAGTGTGAAGGAGGTTCTGCCTACAGTAATATCATCCATCTCCTCTTTCAAGTGAGTTAGCACATATATTGCCCCACCAGTGCAGACTTATATTTTTAATTGTAATTAAAAGTTATGATGTTAAGTTGTCTCTCTCGCCTTCATTCTTGCTGGTTGGTTGGGTTCGGAGCCGAACTTTGGCTCCGACTTGGCCATTTTCTAAAGCTCGAGAGCTACTTACTGGCTCGAGGCCTCCCTGTATCCCACAATGCCTGGTGCTAGACCCCCAGATCTCGTTTGCCACTTCAACTATGAGGTTGCGCTTTACTGGCTCAGGTCGTATTCATCTTTTTGTAATATTAGTAGTTAAACTTTTAGTGTATATTTTTCAAGTTTCTTGTTTAATTAGAGTAGTACTGTAGATTAGTCTTAGTTTTTCCTGTGTTTTCTGACCCTTAGGAAACTCGTTTTTACTTAGAGAGTCCCCCCCTCCATCTCCCTAAGTAGGCCATTTAAATTAGAGGCTATCCCCTTCCCTTTTAAATTGTTCCAGTAGGAAGTAGTGTTTAGCCTTTGTAGTCTAAGATAATAGTCTCTTAGTTTTGTTAGTATTGTTACCTTTATTTTTTTGTGTGAAGGTGTGGGACTAGTGTGTGTGTGTGTGTGTGTGTGTGTGTGTGTGTGTGTGTGTGTGTGTGTGTGTTTTTTTGAATTAGTCTAACATTCATCCATCGGTATTCCTTTTTTCTTTAACATGTCAAAGGATACCAAGGTATCAGGGTTCAAGAAGTGTGACTCGTGCTGTCAGAAAATGTCTCTGACAGACGGTCACACTTCTTGTGTTTATTGTTTAGGTGCCCTACACCTGCAGGACTCTTGCTCGGTATGTCATGCCTTTAGTCCGAGAGTCCTGCAGGAGCGTAGGAACAAGCTGATTCTCAGGGGGTTACTAAAACCCGAGGGGTCTCCGGCGAAGTCTCAGCCAGCAAAAACCCCTAATACCACCATGCCGTCGGCTCCCAGTATGGAGCCGTCACCAGGTGGAGCATCTGCTTCAGTTTCGGTTCCGGCCGGAACCGAAGTATCTAAACCTCTCTCAGCTCCAACCTTGCTGTCGGAGCCGTCAGGGAGCCATAAGCGATCCAGGTTGCCATCCCTAGAGTCGATTCGCTCAGCTCCGGGATCGCCTTTGCTACAGTCTGAATGGAGCCATCGGTCCCACTCTTCTCGGTCCTCGAGGCTATCCGATCATGACTTGGAGAGAGTGGTTAGTAGACTCCTTAAATCGCAGGCCCTGGCTAAAATGTTAACTAGCCCTCCTCATCAGGCTGTGGCTGTTCCTGTTTCTGAAGTAGTTCCTCCTCCTGTTAGTTCGGAGCCGGAGCTTGTTGGGGCTCGGATCCTGGAAATGTCGGCGCCGATGCTTCCCCTTTCGGCTCCTTCATCGGCTCCGATTTCTTCAATGGTTACGTCCTTGGAGGGATATGGGCGCCGAGACTCCCTCGTTGGCTCCAAGGGGGCGAGTGGCATCGGACCCTTGTCTGACCCCGTTCTCTCTCTCGGAGCCTCGGCGCAGGTAAGCTCAGCTCCTACATCGGCCTCGGAGCTGTCCATTTTGGTGCCGGAGAGGATTCCTGTCTCTTCGGAGCAGGGGCCCTCTTCCATTCGGACAGGGGGGCCTTCGGGGTCATGAGGAGCGTGCTGACTTCTGAGTCTGCACCTCGATCAGCCTCTTCAGCTCCTCCCCCCAGGGTGCCTGCTTCAGTCTCTGCTCCTCCTCCAGACCCCAAGCAAGGAGATCAGGTCACCCCACTGGGTGTATCTTCCTCTTCCGAGGCCTCCCCTGAGATTTCAGAGGAGCCCCCTTGAAAGAGGAAATGTAAGAGGAAACATGTTGACTCCCTAGAGTCTGTCACGACAGATACTGACTTGGAGGATTCAGAAGGGTCCCCAAGATCTCCCTCTGAAGATGTCTCTTTCTCAGACATCCTTGAGATGCTTAAGCAGAGGGGGAACTGGTCTGCCCTTAACCCTTCTGAGGACGAGTCGGTATACTTGGATGCGTTTGGTTCTCACCCCTCCACCTCCTGGGTGTCTCCGCCCATTGATGGAAGTAGTGGCTTGGAAGGCGTGGTCAGCTCCGGACACACTGGAACCAAACCCCCGCAGGCCCACTAAGTTTATTACGGCCCCTCAAAATAAACAGTTTTTGACAAAGGGTGTCCCCGTTGATGCCATGGTGGTAGCAGCTGCCACGAAAAAGGAGTTGGCTGACACTTCTGTACCTGTCCACCCCCCTAATAAAGAGTCTAGGACAATGGATAGATATGGGAAGCGGATGTTTTTCTCAGTGACCTTCTCCATGCGGTCGCTAAATTATTTGTGCCACTTCACCTGTCTTCAGAGGGATCTCCTCAAGGAGCTAGGAGATACCCTGCAAGATCCATCAGCTGCACGGGCTCAAGACAAGATAAACTCCCAGCTGGCGACTCTTAATTCTATCGTCAACTCCTCCATGCGGCTCATTTCGTATGCGGCTGATGGGGCGAGTAGGGCCACAGGCACAGGTGTGGCTTTGAGAAGACATGCCTGGATGCGGTTATGTAACTTCGCTGATCCCTTCAAGGCATCCTTCACCAACACCCCTTTTGATGGTTCGGCTCTGTTTGGACCTCAGGTGAAAGATACCCTTACCAGGTGTGAGCAGGAAGGCAAGACTCTCTCTGCCGTGGGAGTCCGATTTTCCACTCCCTCTAGACCATACCCTAAGGGTCAGAAGAGTGGAAAGATGTGGTTCCGGAAACCCCAGGGAGCCGTGCCTGACACACGTGGCGAGTTTCCCTCCAGAGGCAGAGGAGGGAACAACAATAGATGCCGCCCGCGGGGCAGAGGGGGTCCGCAGAATCAGGGCAGCAGAGAATCTTTCTCTGACAAGCCCTTCCAGCACCCCTGAGGGGCTTGCCCGGCTGTCCGCCTTCGGAGGCAGTCGGGGGAAGGTTGTCACTGTACCCAGAAGCCTGGCGTCTCATCACTCGAGACAGATGGGTACAGTCTATCATATCCGGAGGTTACAAAATCCTGTTTGTCCACACCCCCCTTAAAATCAAACAACCCCATCCCAGATGTTCCACCCAGTCTAAGGGAACAGGCAGTACAAAAAATTTCAAGACTGCTAAAAAAATGGGCCATCCAACAAGTCCCAGCAGACCAGCAAGGATCCGGAATTTACTCAAAGTCTTTTTTGGTACCAAAAAAGACAGGGGACTGGAGACCCATTTTGGATCTCAACAGACTAAACAAGTCTGTTTAAAAAACGAAGTTCCAGATGGTCACGCTTCAGACCATTCTACCCTTTTTGGGTCAGGACAATTGGATGTGCTCCATAGATCTTCAGGATGCATACTACCACATCAAAATGGACAGGCGTTCCAGAAGGTTTCTCCGCTTCCGGCTGGGAGACAATCATTACCAGTTCAGAGCCCTGCCCTTTGGTCTCATCACAGCCCCCAGGGTGTTCACCAAATGCATGGCAGTGGTTACCGCTCACCTGAGATGGCAAGGATTCCAGGTGTTTCCGTATCTAGACGACTGCCTCCTTACTGCTACCACCAGACATCAATTGCTGAGAGCCAGGGATTATACCATCCAAACATGCTCCAACCTAGGTATCTCAATAAATTTCCAAAAGTCTGCATTGTCGCCTTGTCAGTCTTTAACCTTTATAGGTGCAAGATTAAATACGAAAGATCTGTCTGCAAGACTTCCAGTAGACAGAGTGGCAGACATTCGCCGATATGTACAGGTATTATAAGGATGCAGAAAGATTCAGGCCAGATTCATCCTAAAAACCTTGGGCCTCATGGCAGCAGCGATCATATTAGTTCCCCTGGCTCGTTTTCACATGAGGATTCTCCAGTGGATGCTTTTCACCCAATGGTCCTTTCAACAACTTCCTTTGTCTCACAAGATAATAATTACACAGTCATGCAAAGACCCCTTGGCTTGGTGGATGGTCTCTCCATCAGTACCCCAGGGCAGACCATTTGTCCTTCCTCCTCCAGTTGCCACGGTGACCACGGATGCCTCCCTGATCGGGTGGGTGGGGGCATTTTCAGGACAGGATTGTCCAGGGCACCTGGCAACCCCACGAGTACAACTTGCACATAAACGTCTTGGAGATGAGGGCGGTGCTTTTAGCGTTGCAAGTTCTTCAGAACTCTCTGCCCACTGGGACCATTGCAATTCAGACAGATAATATGTCTGTAGTGTGGTACATCAACAAGCAGGGCGGAACCAAGTCATATCCCTTATGTCGAGAAGCACTCAGACTATGGCAGTGGGCGATCTCCTCTCAACGGTTTCTGACAGCAACGCACATCCCTGGGAATTCCAGCGTCATAGCGGACAGGCTAAGCAGAGCTATTCTCATGCCTCATGAGTGGTCTCTCAACCGGACAGTAGCAGACAAAATCTTCTGCAAATGGGGTCAGCCTTGCTGCGACCTTTTCGCAACTCCTCTCAACAGCAAGCACGACAGTTTCTTCACTCTCTTCCCTCTTCCCGGACACTCCCCCAGAGACGCTGTAGTTCACGATTGGCCTCAGGGACTTCTGTATGCATTCCCACCCTTTCCACTAATTCCCAAACTAATTCAGAAAGCTACCGTGCTGGGTTGCAGGATGATCCTCATTGCCCCCTACTGGCCTCGACAAATCTGGTTCCCGTTCCTGCATCGTCACCTTCTAGAGTAGCCTTGGAATCTGGACCCAGTTCCGGACATCCTGATCCATCAGTCGGGCAGGCTGCATCAATCTCTTCAGTCTCTCAACCTCACTGCTTGGTTGCTCCACTTCCAACCTTAGCTAGGCTTCCCAGTATTTCCAGTTCAGTGCGTGAGATTATCCTTTCTTCGCACAAACCTACAACCAGGAAGACTTATGCTAGTAAGTGGAAATGTTTCTCTTTCTGGGCAGAGGCTAGAAATATAGTTCCCTTCACGGCCCCTGTCCATAACGTTCTGGACTTTTTAGCAGAACTTTTTCAAGCAGGCTCCTCTTCGGCCACCATTAGAGTTCAACTAGCGGCAATCTCTAATTTCCATACAGGCCTGTCAGAAACCAGTATCATGTCCCATAAGCTTTGCAAAGCCTTTCTGAAAGGAACAATCTTGCTCAGGCCTCCAATGAGAGATCCCCCGCCTCAGTGGGACTTAAATTTGATCCTAGCTTCCTTGATACTGCCTCCCTTTGAACCGGCAGCTTCCTGTTCCTTGAAATTGCTTACTTGGAAAACCCTCTTTTTGGTGGCCATTACTTCAGCGAGGAGAGTTTCTGAACTTCAAGCCCGTTGTGCTCGTCCTCCTTACCTAGTTTTCCATAAGGATAGAGTTTCACTCAGGACTAATCCTTCGTTCCTTCCTAAGGTCCCCTCCAAAAATAATTTGAATCAATCCATCGATCTGACAGGTTTTTTTCCAAATTATTCCAACAAAGCTGAACACAAATTACACCAGTTGGACGTTCATAGGCAATTACATTTCTATTTGCATAGGACTGAGCAAATAAGGAAATCAGACCAACTCTTCCTGTCCTATGCGGAGGGTAAGCAGGGTCGACCAGTGTCTAAAGTAACCTTATCCAGCTGGTTGTCCTCTATTATTACCCTTGTTTATCAGTTGAGGAATACAGAACTCCCTGCTAAACCTAAAGGCCACTCTACTAGGGCTTTAGCTACATCGGTAGCTTTTCAATCAAGACTACCTATGGAAGCCATTTGTGCGGCGGCCACATGGGCCACCCCTCATACCTTGATTTCACATTATAAATTGGATCTGGCTTCTAGGAGCAGAGTTGATTTTGGTTCCACTGTGCTCAAGAGTCTGTTCCGATGAGCCACCCAGGACTAAGGTGCTAGGGACGCTGTCCCAACCAGCAAGAATGAAGGCGAGAGACAACTTAACATTAAGAAGTTATGTACCTACCATAATGTTCCATGTTAGTTGTCTTCTTCTCACCTTCTTTCTTGCATCCCACCCTCCATCCCCCTAGCCTAGATGGACCGAGAAGAGTCCTCCTACGGGTCTTGTCACTGGCTGAGTCTTTACCGATTTAAGTCCTCTACCTTTTTCTTCAGTCCTGTAGCTGAAGTTTTGCTATTGGGACAGTTGTCCTCTTGTATTATGATAGTGTTAGGTCTTCCAAACGAGATCTGGGGGTCTAGCGCCAGGCATTGTGGGATATAGGGAGGCCTTGAGCCAGTAAGTAGCTCTCGAGTTTTAGAAAATGACTGAGTCAGAGCTGAAGGTCAGCTCCGAACCCAACCAACCAACAAGAAAGAAGGCAAGAAGAAGACAACTAACATGGAACGTTATGGTAGGTACATAACTTCTTATTCTTACCACAACTAGGCATCTGTGTTGCCCATTTTCATTCTTTCTTATTCCAGACTTAGGATCCAGCTCTTGAGCTCCTCTCTCTACCCATTATGCATTATTGCATTCCCAAAGACTCAGATCGAGTTTGCTGCCCTATCCCCATAGTAAAAGAGAGGCAAGAATATTTTGATGGAAAGACAGGACTCAAACCTGGAACTGAAACCTCCAATACAATCCAGTAGGTCTCTTCAGGAACTTGGATGGGGGATGGATGGGAGGGAAGTTGAGGAAGAATGAAAATGGATAACACAGATGCCTGGTTATGGTAAGAACATAACTCTTAAATCTGATGTTGTAATTTTCATTCTTAATCAATGTATGAGTCCCCAGCTATGTTGATCTTGAGTAGCCCTCATGGAAGGATATTCTGAAATACCGCCAAACCAAAGGTGGCTCTGTTTCTAGAAATAATATCCAATTTGTAATAAGTAACAAAAGTACGAACATTGGACCTTGTAGCTGCAGCACAGCAGTTGTCAGTAGATGTTCTTGACCAAAAAGCTAATGATGTCGCCATGGATCTGGTTGAATGAGCCTTGGGAAGTTTAGATAATGTCATGCATTTATGAGAATAAATCCAGGAAATACAGTCTGTTATCCATTTTGCTGGAGTAACTATGGATACTGGCTAACCTAGTCATTTTGGAGAGAAGGAATCAGAGTTTTTCTGAATTGTCTTGTCCTGTGAAGATAAAACATAATTGTCTGCACACATCAAGAAGATGCAGCATTTACTGTCCTGTATTAGAAAAATTTTGGAAAGAAAACTGGTAAATGGATGGATTGGTTAATTTTATTCTCAGGGGCCACATTAGGTAAAAAGAAGGGTTAGTCCTTAAAGTAACCCTATCCTTATGAAAAAAATATGTAAGGAGATTTTGAAGAGAGAGCCTGGAGTTCAGATATTCTCTTTGCAGATGTAATGGTTGCTAAGAAAACTGTTTTCCGTGATAGAAACTTCATATCATATTTAGATGAAGGCTCAAAAGGTTTCTGCCTTAGGCCTTGCAGTACAACTGTCAAATTCCAAGGTGCTGAAGGATCTTTTATTGGAGCCATTAGAAGAAAAATTCATTTCATGAAAGCTTTACATGGTTTGGACGAAGCCAGAGAAATATGTCTATTCTGCATGTGAAAATTATAAATCACTGCCAGTTGAAGTTTAATTGTAGAGAAACTAGCTCCTTTCTCAAAAATCATTGTCAAGAATTGGAGAATCATAGAGACTGGGGCAGAAAAAGGATTGATGTTTTTATTCAGAGCACAAAGGGAGAATCTTTTCCATTTCCATTTGTAAACTTTTTGGTAGATTTGTTTTGAGAAGCTAAAATAATATCATGAACAGGTAAGAAAGCCTGGGCTGTCTAATTATTACTGGAAGTGGAGAAACCATGTGGTTAGTCTTAGAGCTCAAATGTTGGTATGTTGGATTCCTGATGGATGTGACAGGAGATCCTCAGTTGGCTTCAGTATCCATGGAGGATAACAAAGATGAGACCATAGGAAAGGGAACCATACTTGCTGGTGCCAGAAGGGGGCAATGAGGATTACTGAGCTCTTCAGCCTGATTGCTTTCTGGAAAAATTTGGGAATCAGGGGAAGAGGAGGGTAAACATACAGAAGACCCAAGGCCCAAGCGTGAAGTAGAGCATCTCTTGTGGTATCAGAGCGAAGTCCTTGCTGCAGTTGTTATTGAGGGGAGTGGCAAATAGGTTGCAACAATGTCAGCCCCAATGCCAAGAGATCTTCTCTGCCACAGATTGATTGAGAGACCACTCATGGGGCATCAAAATGGATCTGCTTAGTTTTTCCATTAGCATGTTGGTTTTCCCTGGAATGTGTGTTACAATTAGAAAGCAATCTGATGAAATTGCCCATTCCCATACTGTCATGGCCTCTCTGCAAAGGGGATAAGTTTGAGTTCCTCCTTGTTTGTTGATGTCCCAGACTACAAACATGTTGTCGGTTTGAATTGTAATAGTCCCTAGTGGGAGAGCACCTTGAAATGTCTGCAACACTAATAGGATTGCTCCATCTGTAGGACATTGATATGCAACTTGGTCTTTTGGGGGGACCACGTGCCTTGGACCATTCTTCCCAATAAATGCCCCCACCCCATCTGAGAAGCATCCACAGTCACTGTAGCCATAAGGACTGGTAGAACAAAGGATTTGCCTAGATGTAAGTCGTCCGATTGTACCCACCATCAAATGTGTTGTTTGCAAACTGAGGTGAGCCTGATTGGAAAGGATAGGGGTTAATATAAAATGGACCATTGTACAGCTAAACTTCATTGTAGAACCCGCATAAAGAAGTGTGTCAAAGGAATTAGTATGTTGGCTGCTGCCATGGAACTTAAAGCCTGTAGTATTGACCTTGCTGGAGGAGCTGAATGAGCAAGGAGAAAATGGATCTAACTCCTTACAGTGGAGATATGATGAGGAGGTAAAGAGGTTATCTGTTTTGTCTTGTCTAGAAGATCACCAATGAACAACTCCAGGCTCTGGACTGGGGTTAGGTTTGACTTGGCATGATTTATAGTTATGCCCAAAGAATTGCAAATCTGGAGCAAGTAGTCTTTGGCATGTAAAAGTAGATGCTTGGATGGGGCAGTGAGGAGCCAGTTGTCTAGATATGGAAACACCTGGAATCCCTTTAGTCTCAAGTGAACTGCCACTACTGACTTGCATTTGGTAAACACTCTGGGGGCTGTGGTGAGTCCAAAGGGTATTGCTCTGAATTGGTAGCGACTGGCTGGGAGCCTTCTGGATCACATGTCTATTTTGATATGATAGTACACATCCTGAAAATCTATAGAGCACATCTCATCATCTTTGTGTAGAAAGGGTAGACTGGACTGGAGTGTGACCATTTGGAACTTTGCTTTCTTTACGTAGTGGTTCAAGTTACTTAAATCCAAAATGGGTCTGAGGTCCCCTGTTTTCTTTGGCACTAAAAAGAAGCGTGAATGAGTCCCAAATCCTATCTGGTCTGTAGAGACCTTTTAGATGACTGCCTTGTCTAGCAGCTTTTGGATTTCTTGTGCTGTTGCCTTCCTCAGACTAGGTGGAACATCAGGAAGTTTCTTCCTTTTGTGAGATGGAAGAAGGGGAAAATGATATGCAATAACCCCTGGATATTATACTTGGCACCCATGTATCTTGCATTATACCTGCCCGGGTGTCTGAATGCAAAGGTAAATGACCCCAGACTGCCTCAATAATCTCTGAAGCTCTGATTCTGCAGACCTTCTCTGCTTCTAGGGTGATGTCTACCATTGAAATTTCCTCCTCTGCCTCCATAGTAATTGTCACCACATGGATTCTGGAAATGTCCTTGAAATTTCCAGAACCACATCCTCTTGTTGCCTCTCTGATTCTTAGAAAAGGTTTGTTGAAAAGCAGAAAACTTGATTCCTGTGGCAGACAGAGTCTTTCCATCTTGTTCACTGCAGGTAACCGGCACTTTTACTGCTAGCCCAAACAAAGAAGTGCAATCAAATGGGACATTAATAAAAGACATCTTGAAGGGTTCCGCAAAGTCACAACCAGGCATATCTCCTTATGCAATACCTGAACCGGTTCCTCATTAAATGCCTTCAGCTGTATGAGAGATTGACCTTATAGAAGCATTGGATATGGACAAGAGTGGTGAGTTGAAAGGATGTTCATTTGAAATCCTCATCAGACATTTACTCTGGGGGAGTATTTGAAAGCTCAAATCTCTCTGAAGCTGAGTGAAATGATCCAGGTAATTTTGTATCCTCAGGGCAAAGGTTGACAAGGCAAAAACTCACTTTTCAAACCTGTCCAATGCTCTAGACTTCCTGTTAGGCAGATGGACAGTAGAGCTCTGTTCCGCTGTCTTTCTTCGTGGTTGCTGCCACCACCATAGCTTCCACCAGGGCCTTTTACTCCAGTGCAGCCTGTCGTTCAGTGGAGCCAAAAACTTGTCAGGTCTTTTAGGAATGGGTTCTACAGTATCTGACTCCTTCCATGTCCAACAGGCAAATAAATCAATACGTTTGTCCTCCTCGGAGGTAACCCAAGATGTAGACAGGCCAGAACCAAAAACCTCCAAAATCACTGATTCTTCTGGTGAGGGGTTTTGGGAAGACCAGCCACCTTTCTGTCTCAGGATCTCTGGAATATCTCCAAAGGAGATGCCATCTGGTGGTGATCTGGGAGACCCCTCTCCTTCTTCAAAATTGGTATCTTCCATGAGAGACTCCAGCAGGAGTCAATGCATCTCCTTTTACGTGTCCGCTTATGATGTACTTCCTCTATGGGATGTTCTGGTGAGGTGTCGAAGAGATGGGAAGTTCCTCTAATAGAACTGGTTGGACACTTAGTGGTTCTGGCTGTGGAATAGGCCTGAGCAACTCAGAGCTAGGAACTGATTTGGAGAAGGAAGTAGGATCCGAGGCATGAGAGGGCAGTTCTATGTGAAAAGAAAAAGCCCTCTCCACCACCTCAAAAGCAGATGGATCCAGAGAGATCCCGACCTGCCTCCTCTGAGCTGAACCTCCTGACAAAGGCAGGTCTAGACCCTCTTCAGATCTGTGCATCAGGGTTGGAACCTGCTCCAAAGTGTCCAGGGCTGAGGCTCTGACAAGAAGGGACAGATCCAACAAAATTGGAGCCCAGCTTATCCCCTCAGATCTAATGCTGACACTTCAACTCTGAGATACATTCTTATCCAACGGTATCGGAGCAGAACTAGCCAAGGATATAGTTGGAGTGGAGGAAGAAGCTTTCCTTGGATCCTACACCAGACCTCTTGAGGATCTCTGATGCTGGGGCTCCGAAACCATAGGATGGATCGGAGAAGGAGAGAAAATAGCTTTAGAATTTGTTGGCATATTCATGGATCTGGTAGGGAATGGAGTTGGTAAGACCCCCATCTGGATCTGAACTCTGAGAAACTTATGCATCATCCTATTCAGGTGTGCTTCTGATAAGCTCCTGGAGGACCTAAAGGAGGAAGTGGAAGGAGGCCTTGAGTGCTTCTTTGGGGTTTGAATCAACCTCAAAGGTGGAATAGGTGATATTTGCTTTACTGTATACTCCAGAGTAGCACTCCTATAAGTAGATCCCTGCTTAGGATCCAAGGGGGTCATTATTGGACTAATAGTAATTACAGAAGGCTTAGGATCCAAAGTCTTTGGATCCAATTTATGAGTCTTAGGATCTGACAGCGTAGGATCCAATATTTTTTTAGTCTTTTGGAAGGCTCCAAGGAAGACCTGAGGGACTTAGGAGGGGAGCATTTCTTATGCTCCAAAGGAGCTGACTTGTTATGTTTGGAGAGGGTTTGAGTCCCTGAAGTAGAACTGGAAAATAGAAGACCTCTTAGGATCAGTTTATTGTGTTGATCCGCACAAGTCTTAGAGTTGAAAGTGGAACATGTTTTGTATGTCTTATCTAAGTGATCAGCACTTAGACAATACACGCACTCCTTGTGGGCATCTGAATTCAGAATTTTATGCCCACAAGAAGTGCACTGGTTTGAAGCCTGTGGGTTTTTCTGACATCACTATGGAAAAAAATCCACAGAATCTAAAAAGAAAAAAATTACACTCATTATCACAAAAAGACACGAGTAAAAAATATACAATATCTTTTTTCTTTTTTATATAAATAGAAAGAAAAGTCTGCTACCATCTCTGGCAAGCAAGAAAATACTCTAAAATATGGTAAAGAAATTAC